>NW_028173014.1:0-20000 GCF_963971535.1 Notolepis coatsorum
GGCACTACAGTAGTGGAGGCTACAGCCTTATCAACAGTGCTGCACTTCCTGGTTTAATAGCACAGTCTTCCGGTGCTCAGAGTCAGAGATATATAATTATATATATCTGTATGTCATGCATGTCTTAAATGTCATGATTAGATTAGTTTATGATTAGATTAGATTCTTATATCTGTATGTTGTGTATGTCATACATGTCATGAATTGAAAATGGGGGACCCTGATGTAAACAAGACGAAAGTCTTTCTCTGGTCTGCATCCCCTTAACAATTGTGTGTATTGAGCTGTACTGTACTGTACCCATTCTGCAATCTGTTAATTAAAATGTTCAATCAATCAGTATATATTTGTTATTTATTTTTGGTATAGTGCTTAACAAGCATAATTTAATGTTGCCCAGTTGTGGCCTGTTGAGGGGCAATACATATCAAAAGTTCCAAAACATCTATTGTGTTTGTATTTGTATGATCCACTATATAAACATAGTAATTATAATATCTACATACATGGCATTTGATTGGAGGCTAGTCTCACTTTGTCCCACAGCAACATTAAAATTGTTTAGATTTGTGTATGTTGTTTATGTAAAACATTTACTTGAAAGTAACGCAAAAGTTACTTTCTGAAGTAACTAGTTACTTTTATAATTTGTAACTGAGTAGGTAATTTAGTTACTTTTTGGAAGAAGTAACTAGTAACTGTAACTAGTTACTTTTTAAAAGTACCTTGCCCAACACTGGTTGTAACAGATAGATTAGAAGGTCAAAAGGTCAGTTTCCTCCCTGTGACTTGTGCTGTTGCCCCTTTTCTTAAGGCCCTCGGGTGCTCATCAATAAATTAAACCCCCATCGGTATCTGTTTTTAACACATTTCCATAGGCGTCGCGCTCACATAGTTCCTATGATGTCATTATGATGTTTAGCGGCATGTAACTGACATACATTAATCAAACAAACGACAATATCTCATTGCAATGATTTTACTGCGTGAAGTATTAACGACACAACCTTAAGGCTGTATTTTATAATTGGCGATAGATATTTGCACACTGGATTGTGCTTCCAATACTTTTATTGCAGCGTGGTGTCTGTCAATCTCCCTTATTGTGTGATGACACCCTCCAGCATAGCTCAGAGGTGGGTGTGTGTGTGTGTGTGTATGGGGGGGGGTTAGGTGGGGTGGTGTTCTGTTGCTTTAGATTCCTAAGAACTGGTGACTAATTTTGGAAGAATTGCGTTGTGTTTGGAATCTGTCGTGAGTAGGGCTGTCCCCGACTAAGGATTTGGATGGTCGACTATGATTGGCCAAAATTTGCCGTTAGTCGACTATTGGTTGACTAAAAAAAAAAATATATATATATATATATATATATATATATATATATATATATATATATATATATATAATATTTTTAATATTGTTTTTATTTTTATCATTCCATTTGGGCTGTGGGGGGTGCTTAATGTCTGAAGGAGTCGACTGAAGGCTTCTTGTCCTCTGCAAAAGCATGCAATTGGTCCACTGATGGATACATCTTGATATTTGTCTAGTAGTGTGTTCATTAGATGGGTGAAATCCTCTTTCAGTGCCTCTGTGCCTGTTTTCGTAGGCAGTTAGCCTCTGGTATGCGTGCCATTAGCGTTAGCCACGCTTCTAGGCCTCTTTTCTTTTGGAAAGAATGATACTTTTTTTTAATAAATATATATATATATATATATATATATATATAATATATATATATATATATATTTTTTTTTTTTTTGTATTCGACCAATTAGTCGACTAATCGACTAATAGGGGTCAGCCCTAGTCGTGAGACAATCCAACATGGCCGCCCGTGACCCGTTCCAACGCGCAGCAGCATTTCATCTGATCGAATTGACCTTGAGCCTGGAAACTTGTCCATGACCTCCCTCACTGTTGATAGCAACGCGGGGGAACAGTCACGGGGACAGGACGGGTTTTAAACAACTCGAACACGCCCTCACTCGCTCACAGTATGCGTGAGGCAATGAGGAGGAAGACATCGATCCTAAATCAAAATGAGAACACACGCATCTCCCGCCCTCTGGAATGGGGCCCACATGCGTGCGGACAAGTTTGCACAGCAATTACTTGTAACGCACAACACCAAACGAGATGTCATTCTCCAGGGAAAGTGTGATGTCAGCACTAAACATGACTACCACGATCAATCAGTCAAATGATCTGATGATATAAAAACCATTTTAGATCATCAGCAGCGTCCTCTGTCTGCAGCATGCGCCCCCCCCCCCCCCCCCATCCGGGCATGAGAGTACAGAGCATTGGTGGACGGCAGATAGGAGCCGACAGCGAGAGCTCTCCCGGCCTTGCAACACCCCCTCTATACTGGCAGAGTGGCAGGGCGACACACACACACTTCCTCCTGCAAGAGAGCCTTCCTCCGGCCACACCTTCTCAGCAACATCTGTGGTTCCTTTTACAAGAAACTGTTACCAAAGACGAGCACCAAAGAAAGAAAAAAGAAAAGAAAAAAGAGAGAACGATCACGTGGCCCTAGCAGCTGATCTCTGTTTCCTGTATGTGCTCGTCAGCCAAAAGACTGCCTTATACAGACACACTGACAAGGACCGACACACCCAAGGCCCTCAGCCCAGAACCCATGGCTTCCTCGTCCGCTTCGAGGACGGTCAAACGTCAAGGTGAGCGCGACACGACACGCACAATACAAACTCCAACAGCGTCTCTCCCCGGCGGTTGTCATTACTAGTGTGACTCGGGTGCCATTTCTACTTCGGCGTGACAGCAGCGAGTCCACAGTGACCACCATTGAGAGAGAAACAGGAAGTTGAAGCCCGCGTCTTGGGTTTCATCAGGACGCAAAAAAAAAGGCTTAGCGTTCAGATGCCATCGCCCCGGAAGAACGGCGGCGGGGCCCGTGACCAGGAAGGGGGTTATCACCTAAAAACTCGAGCCCTCACCGTAACCCGTTCCCACAACAACCTATACACATAAAAAAATACACATCAAAGGGGGGCGTGGGATTGTGACGCCCACCATGCTCTGCTACCTGCCCCCCCCCCACCCCGCAGGCAGGAAACGTGCAACAAACACATTCACCTCGATTCTCCAACCACATGTATGCAGTCTAGAAAGCTCCGGTGTGTCTATTCGGGGTTGTTTGCACGGTATATTTCAAGAAGATCCCCCCCCCCCCCCCCACCAAAAAAAAGAAAACAACACACAACAGCGGCGGGATCAGCAACGCGCCACATGTTGATGCAATCAGCTCCGCGGGGTAGTAGACCCGCCAGTCAGCCGCGTCTGAATCATAATAACGTGGCCTCCCTTTCACAACATGGGTGGGATCGGCTGTTGTTTACCGAGGAATGTTTATGTAGCACCACAAGCGCAGAGCGGAGGGGAAATACTTATCTGATGTGAGAGAGAGAGCGAGTTAATTAATTGACTTCCACTCATGGCGAAGGCAGCAGCTGGCATTAGCAGAGGCTGACGGGGGCCTTATCAACAGCCCCGGTTAGGAATGCAGGGGAGACCGGCAGACGTGTCCAGAGACATGGAACTGTCACCGCTTATGGTTCACCGCTTTAACCCTTTCACTACCACACTACAGGAGGTTAATAACCCTCTCACTACCACTACACTACAGACTGTTAACAGTCTGTCGTGTGGCAGTGAAAGGGGTAACCTTCTGTAGCGTGGTTGTGAAAGGGTTAACCCGTTGTCGTGCGGCAGTGAAAGGGTTAAAGACGGTTACTAGTACTACGCCGTGTCCCGTCCGTGTTACAGTGACCGGTCTGCTTATGTGTTGCACGCTATAGTTGTGAAAATGCCATTACTGTTTAGGGATCGACGTAAATGTTTAGTGTTTACAAATGCACGCATCCATGGTTATCCTTGGATTGAAGCTATACTGTAAAAGGCAATCTTGAATCCTCCTCCCCCCCCCCCCCCCCCCCTTCTCTCTCTCTCTCTAGAACAGGATCAAAACTTTGGCTGTGGTTCAACAGCTGACCTCGTTGCTCTATATATGCAAATAGTTGCCACTAGATGGCGATGGAGACCAGTGCACAAGCCTCATACTGTAAAAGGCAAGTGGGAGATTTACAGTAAAGAGAGAGAGAGTGCTGGTGGGACAATACAGCACTCAGGGGCTTTCGCCTGGCGTGCACCTTTGATGCCGGGGCAGTCCAGAGTCAATTGTTACAGTACAATACAGGGTTTATGTTTCGTTATGATGGGCTGTCTTGATTTGAGGCATTTATAGAAATTTACATAATTTGAGTTGACGGAATAGAAGCCCCCCCCCCCCCCCCTCCTCACATGAGAATAATAAAAGAAACACAGAGAGGTTTTCAAAGTGTCACTTCACCTAAACTAGTAAACGGATTTTGATGGATGCCACACATTAATGTTTGTGATACCAATACCATGCATTTTCACAAGAGATGGGCTTACTTACCAGCAGCTCTTGGGGTCTTATGGAGTTATCTGTGTAGATGCAGAGCTTTTCTGCGGTTAATGGACGAGTCTCTTTCAATTTGGATGCAAGAAACATGCACACTGCTCCGAGCAGCTGCAGGTTACACTTTCTGGTGGGGACCACGGCTAAAAATCTGTCTAAGTAGTTCATAGCCAAGGGGAAAACCTCCTCTTCGCACTTCTGCTCTTCGCATACCTAAAGGGGAGACAGAGAAGGAGATAGAAGCGGTTGTAATCATTGGGGATTATTGCCAGGCTATTTCTGAACACCCTGTCCCGTTTTATGCGCGAGAGGCGTGTGAACGTTTTCTGTAATAATAACGAAACATAAGGGGCAATCGAATAAAGACAGCATTAATGCACTGAAAGACACAGTTGGGGCCTGGCCAAGAATTTGAGCCCAACCCTAATCGGTTGCGACATCATCAATTAATTCGAAATATATTATTTTCAAGGTTTGAACGGGTCTCGGGCACACACTGTCAATAGAGTCGCATTCCTGCAGTTCATTCACTGAGAAATGAATTCAAGTCACAATCACCCACATAGCCAAAAAAACACCCATGCAGCGCAGCACATGCACGGAAACACTTTTTTTTTTGCAGTCGTCATATTTTCATAAAATATTTAAAAATATAAATAAATTATCTACACCGACGTTTTTCGCCTCATAATGTTCACCAATGCCTTTTACATCATATCCGACAATTCATAGCCAAGTCGGCGAACGTCAAATAGGAGTAAAATGTCAAATTAAAAAGCGAGCGGCATGCGGTTGGTCTCGTGTGCGTCATCACCGACTCGAAATATTTTCTTCAAAAATTAATATAAAATACACCGAGTGTCGGACCCGAGCGATCTTTACATGATAATAAAGCTCGGACCTTCGGGTTCCTTCTTTGACCACTCTGGGCCGAATTGGTTCGACTGAGTGTCAAAAATCGAACTTAATTCCATGCCGAGGGATTATGAGCGGGGAGGACCGGAGGGACACGCAGGGCCCTCGCCCCTTCCGCATGCGGACATTTAAAAAAAGATATTAAATGTTTCCCAACATCTCTCACTGGCATGTTTACATCGACCGTGTTGCCCGCACCCTGCTCTGTCGTGCCCGGCACGTTATAACTGCTGTTAGTGCGTCTATGACACCGTTAAGTCGTCTGGAAAACTACAAGTGTTCCTGAAAAACCAACATGGCGTGGTTAGAACGACGCAGAGCTATAAGCAATGGGAGTGCATACGTGTGCATGGAAATATTTAGGCTAGGCCACTCTAACATAATAACATTAAAATGCGAAGCAGCTTTTAACACATCGAGCATATAGCGGATGAAAGACACCCGGGCTGCCGTGGTGACACAGTTATCGATCACTTATACAATGTCATCGAACACATTCCTCGATCACTTGGCTCAAAATAGAAACGACACACAATCTGTTCAAATCGGGATTATTATATCTCCTCATCATCAATGCGAGCCGCGGGGTGCACATATATGGACAACGACACAGTAAAGAGCTATAGATCGGGTCTTCTTTATAGAGAGGGACCGGTCGGCACGGAAATCGACATTTTATAGCATGACGGTTTCGTTACGAACCTCGAGCATCCAAGTGGCAACCATCCTCCTCATAAACGGCTGGATGTCTTTCTGAACGCACTTGAAATAGGAACACTGGGGTAGAAACCTCTCCTCGATGGTCAACAAGCTCTGCAAGACCCGGTCATCGCAGAGCAGATTGGGGTCCGGGCGGGCGCGTATGATGGTGTCCATTTCGAGGCAAAGCAGCTCCATGGTGGTGGTGGTTGTTGTTTTAATTAAAAAAAGAGCGACGAGTAAAAAGACAGTCGAACACCACTTTAGATGCGAAAGAACAGACGGGTTTCTATAATATGAGGCAGATACACCGGAGACTGCAGGGCTCGGAGGAGAGTCGACCTGCCTCTCATGCGAACTTTCCCCACTCCGGCAGCGCTGCGTCCTCTCGTGCCTCTGCGCCGCGCCGCCGTGCCGTGGATCAGCCCCGCGCCGTGACGCGCTCAGAGCCGGAGCCTATGTGGCCCCGCCGCCAGACGCAACATGATCTCACCACACACACACACACTGACACACACACACACACACACACACTGACACACACAGACACACACACATACGCACACACACTCACACACACATACACACACACACACACACACACACACATTACACACACACACACACACACACACACACACACACACACACACACACACACAGACACACACAGACACACACACATACACACACACACTCACACACACACACACACACACACACACACACACACACACACACACACACACACACACACACACACACACACACACACACACACACACACACACACACACACACACACACACACACACACACACACACACACACACACACACACACACACACACACACACACAGCCTATACTAGCACTCTGTTCCTTCTCCTCTCTTACAAGATGAATACAACTTTAATCATATTTTTTTTTATTAGCTCCGAATATCGGACGCGACTTTATATAACGTGTAAGTAACATGGGCTATACACTATTGATTGATTGATTGATTGATTGATTGATTGAAAACTTTATTAGCAGATTGCAGAATGGGTACAATACAGTACGGCTCAATACACACAATTGTTAAGGGGATGCAGACCATGAAAGACGTTTGTCTTGTTTATATCAGGGTCCCCCATTTTCAATTCATCAGGACATAATACGTTTTGTCTATATAACCCTTCTCCAACTAAATAAAAGTTGGGATTGGAAAATACACGTTGGACTTGGAGGAGGACGGGGAATACAGAAGCAAACTGTTTGCACGGTCTTCATTATTATTAGACTCATTCGTAAGATACAATAAAAAAGCAGCACGAGCTTTGAGATTCTCGTTCATAATTCGAGAACTGCAGTTGCTGTGCCAGATGGCCCTATAATAAGTTTGGCTTGAGCAAAAAAATGGGAAATGGATCATATGATGAGAAAATAGATCAGATATAGAAAAAAATCATATTGTTTACTTGATCTAGCTTTTTTTTCTTTTTTTCAAATGCACTTAATGAACTTGCGGGAGTATGACGCACACACACATGACCACACACTACACACTGATACTGCGTATCGCACGCACACACGCACGCACACGCGTGCGCGAGCACACACACGCTAGAAAAGCTCTAACCAATATCTTTTATAGCGGCCACAGGCGCTTGTGGTTGATAGCTTTCTAGGAAATCTGAATGCAGCCCAGAAAAAGTTCTGTACAAACTTCTGTTATAACGAGATAACAACACTAAGACGGGGGTCAGTGGGTTCAGTTTAAACAAAACCATGTCACCTATAAGGCACAGACCTCTAAATAACCCTACTATTCAAATATGGGATTATTATAGCAGGAGAGCGACACGCTTGAACAAACGGCTATTGATTTCTTTTAGAGCAGGTGATCGACAACTAGAGGAGAGCCAAACGCGATTCAATAAGTAACACAGTCACAAAACAAAGTGTCTAAATATGTTAATTGCCCGGCTGCCGGCTGCACACCCGTCTCAGTCAACTTCAAAGACGGCGGCGGGAGTGACAGTGGCGTTAGGGGACCGGACCGGTGGAGGAGGAGTGCAGAGCGGGCTTTTAAAGTTGTTAAATTCCATTCGAAGTGGGCGCCGGTGGAGCAACACTCTTCTTGTGAGCAACACTTGCGAGAGAGAGAAAAAAACGTGGGGAAATGTCTCTTTAAAGCATTTTTTTCGGTCTCTAAATAGTTTCCTCCTCCTTGTGTCACCATTTGCAGAGCCAATAGTTCCTCGGCGCTCGACCGAGGCTTTGCGATTGTTACTGGGCAGACTTCTTTACCTTCCTCTCTCCCTCTCTCTCTCTCTCTCTCTCTCTCTCTCTCTCTCTCTCTCTCTCTCTCTCTCTCTCTCTCTCTCTCTCTCTCTCTCTCCCCCTCTCTCTCCCCCCTCCCTCTCCCCCTCTCTCTCCCCCTCTCTCTTCTCTCCCTCTCTCCCCCCCCTCTCTCTCCCTCTCTCTCCCCCCCTCCCTCTCTCTCTCCCCCCTCTCCCTCTCTCTCTCCCCCTCTCTCTCTCTCTCCGCTCTCTCTCTCCCCGCTCTCTCTCTCCCCCCCTCTCCCCCCCCCCCCCTCTCTCTCTCTCTCTCTCTCTCTCTCTCTCTCTCTCTCTCTCTCTCTCTCTCTCTCTCTCTCTCTCTCTCTCTCTCTCTCTCTCTCTCTCTCTCTCTCTCTCTCTCTCTCTCTCTCTCCCTCCCTCCCTCTCTCTCTCTCTCTCTCTCTCTCTCTCTGGTCATTTATCAGTCGCACCATGAAACGGATGTTATTGGCCCTTATGAGCTGGCATACCGTTTAACGAAAGCGTATTTGCGACAATTCGGGTAAAATACAACATTTATATATATACACTGAATAGTCAATATGTCCATAAGACATTTACAAAAACAAACCACTTTGATGAGGTGTAAAACCTGACAAAAAGCACGTTACATTTTGGTGTATAAGTGGTACTTGAAATTTACACAGAAAATATTTAGGACAGTCCAACTGATTTGTATTAAACATATATATTATTATTATGAATTCGGGGTATTTCTTCCCCCACAAAAAAATAGGCTCAATAAACTACAGTGGGCTATAACGAGTATAAGACCTGCACGATGCTGGAGCGCGCGCCCACAGGTGCTGCTGCTGCACTACCTTATTCATTCAATGGAATGATGAAACTTCATCATTTCAACCAAACTATTCCCCTGAGATGGATAACCACGCATGTCCAGGCTACACAGACACGTCTGAACACAAGTTCTACAAATGCCACCGTGTAAATGATTGTATATGCATGTGATTATTCGTTGCTTGGTGCACTGTATCCGGTCGATTCTAACCTCTGTGTTTTTCTTTTATTTATTATTCATCCAGTTTTCAGGCACACGACTCTTTTTTTTAACCACCAGTTGTTGGGGGGGGGGGGGGGTGTATATAGTGTAAACGGGGAGCAAAAGCAGAACACACTGGTGCCTGTGGGGCAGAATCAGAGGGGGACCACGCTGCATTTTCGCGGGATAATGACGTCACATCAAGCGTCGAGGACGGGGACGTGAGGGGAGAGGCACGTTGTTTTCCGGAAGCATGTAATTAACACGGAATTATATGGACCACATCCCCCGGGCACTAAAACTTAACGGTTACTTACAACACTACGCAGCAGACTCAATGAGCCACTGGTCGGATCCTGCTTGACAACAAATGTTCTGTCTCATCCCCCACATCCTTCAGGGTGATAACTGAAAATTAGAGAAACATGTACACTTCAGTCTTCAGCTATGATAGTGTAATACAGTACTGTGAGAGCGCGACGTCAAGGTGGGACATGAGAGGTCGTGGGGGGGGGGGGGATCTAGTGCGAAAGATAAAGTCGGGCTTTTTGTCGGGAGGGGGACCTTGTTGGCTTGTGTGTCTGTCACATAATGTGTCACCAAACTGTCTTCCTCCCCCACACACGCATAAAGCCGACAACAACTGCAACGTGTGGAACACAAAGCCCCACTTCTGCCCCTCAGAATCAAATTAATTATTAAATAAAGATTTATAAGGTATTTTCGATGTGTGCTTCGGGCAAGCATTTCCATGAAGTGCAACACCATAGACCACCCAGAAACACGATTTTATAGCGATTTTCCATCACCTAAATAATGTCTGAATAATGCATTTTGTATCAGAAATATTAAGAGAAAAATCGATAGAAATATAGCTGTTAATTTTAGACGTTTTTCTGGTTTAAAAAAACGATACAGAAATAATCACGAATCTATCAACCTAATAAAACTAAAAGAAAAAAATAATAGGCTATTTGAATTGATTTCTTAATTACATAATTTGCACATTGTAGCAAAACTGATGAAAGGAATCTTACAGGATCAGTTTTAGTAAAATGAAAGTCAAACACTTGTTTTCAAACACAATAAAGAAGAACACACATGCAGCAACTTATAGCTGAGTCAGGAAGTGCACTTCACTAGGAAAATACATAGCCTACATATATTGTGGATATATAATTTGACCATAAAGCATATCCCACACTTTATAAATAAATTCTTAGGCAATCAAGCAAATATAAGTAAATATATTTAATTTGACTCACCAAGTAACATGTGGGTCATGAGACAAGGTGGGAAATCCCACTGGTGTGGTTTCCAGAAATGGAATGATAGTATATTTTATTTTATTTTAATTTTTTATCTTTTATCATGTTTTTATCATGTAAATATTTTTTTGAATATTTTCTAGAATGTTATTGATATCCCCACCATCACAGTAGGAACAACTGATTGATTTGTGGAAATAAACTACAACATTTAATTACTTATAAACATAACAGCATTAATGAAGTTCAATATTTCATTCTGAAAATTAAGATCTACTAATTTCTTAATTTTCCAGACACTAAACTGGCTTGATTTCCATTTAGTTTGCATTCTGTGAACTTATCAAAATTGTTACTATATATCGAAACAACAGCTAAAACACAATGCAGGGCTGCAAGGTGGAAATATTCAGGGAAAAGAGACCAATTGTAGCACAAATCGTTAAAAACTATTTCCACAACAAGACATTGAAACATGCAGGCAGAATGTCACCATGCTTTTATAGCATAACAAAAGGGCAAGATAAGAACATAATTAATTTCAAATGACAGCAGACATAATGTCGAGCACAGCCCTTTACACACACAACCCCCTTAACGCAGCCCCCTTTGTGAATCCCTTAAGTATTTACCACCTGTTTCCCTTAAGCACCTTACCATCCCAGCAGGTATAACAGTCTATACTGTAAAAAAATCACCTTTATTTGTCTCCCTTGGGGCATTTAATTTCAGGGCAATTCTGTGAACACAGCATAGGCACACGCACACGCAATAGACATGATCCAAACCAGCATCAGGACACATAACCAGCACACGCAATAGACATGATCCAAACCAGCATCATTCAGGACACATAACCAGCACACCGTGCAACAGCACACGCATCATCCAAACCAGCATCATTCAGGACACATAACCAGCACACCGTGCAACAGCACACGCATGATCCAAACCAGCATCATTCAGGACACATAACCAGCACACCGTGCAACAGCACACGCATGATCCAAACCAGCATCATTCAGGACACATAACCAGCACACCGTGCAACAGCACACGCATGATCCAAACCAGCATCATTCAGGACACATAACCAGCACACCGTGCAACAGCACACGCACATGCATGATCCAAACCAGCATCATTCAGGACACATAACCAGCACACCGTGCAACAGCACACGCACACGCATGATCCAAACCAGCATCATTCAGGACACATAACCAGCACACCGTGCAACAGCACACGCAAAGCCTGTGAGAGAGAGAGACTGTTCAACATGGCAACATGCCGGCGATGTAGGTAAATAAATGGAACATGAGGGACACACGAGGACGCCGGCTTCCCCCAACGATCCTGGATGAAACAAACACCCAGCAGCGCAGCCACAACATCACAGCAACACACCAGATCCATCCATTCCACCCATACAGGCTGTGCAGGGTTATAACTATATTGTAGAAATAATGTGTTTGTTACACCGAGAGAAACACGGAGATCAGACACTGTGCACGAGGATCCTCGTTCACCTCGGATGATGACATGACTCTTTCTGGCCAAGATATTCACTTACGGAGTGAATTCAGCTCAAAACATCTCTCTTACACAAACACACACATTATTTGCTTAATGCACATGTTTCCAGCTTGGCTTCTTTCTGTGGTTGAATAACTGCACATGTGTGTGTAAAACAATAAACAATAACACAAGAGAGAGAGTGTCTGTTCATCCATAACAAAACACCAATGCCAGGGTCGTGTGCAAAGTCCCACTGGTTCAATGTTTTATGTTTTTGTTTATCATCAAGATCACAAACACTTCTCCTTTTTTCTGATAGCATGGTAATGCAGCGATGCCTACAATGGCTTTCCAATCCATGAAACACCAAGGGCACCAGTGTTAAGATGGGGAAATACAACTCTGGATCTAGCCTATATATAGCAGGTTATAGCCTATATAGTAATCTTTTTATTATTTCAATATTACAGTAGGACACTTGTGTAACAACACAATAACATCAACCAAAGCTGCTTTCTCATTGGCACACTCTCACCTGTGACCTCATACTCAAACACATGACATCACATCTGATGTGTGAAACAGCTCATGGTCGTATGTTATGTAGCCAATCCGCTGGTCTCATTTAGTGAGTTCTTCACCGTCAATCACCCAAATCTCCCAGCGACCTCGCTGCAGAACACAGTTGCATTATGGGCTGTAACCGGTTAGATTAGAGTACAGTCGATTCAACACGGGGACTTCAGTGGGATCGATTCCATCAATACGTATCACATCTCGGCGTGGAACACGAGCATTCAAACACGATTTTCTCAGTCATAACATCAAAAGGTGATCACTGCAGTTGGATGAAAAATAAAAAACAAAACTTGAATCTCCAAAAAGTAAATGTATACATAAAATAGAAAGGTTATTTATGTGTGTTTATCATGTAGACATGTAGTGGGCTTTGAATGGGTTTCATGGCTCCTACGGTCATGAGGTATATTTAACCTAGGCTTGATAAATCAATGTACAAAGACATTTAGTTTCATATAGTTTTCATCTTTTAGAACAAACACATCAACACTAATGAGAGCCCTGTCCCTGAGACACACACACACACACTCACACACACACACACACGCACGCACGCACGCACGCACGCACGCACGCACGCACGCACGCACGCACGCACAGGAATGACAAATTGGATGATATTACAGGAAAACATTCACACAGTTGGCACCTGAAAGCTGAGAAAAAATTTTGGTTGATGATCAATTGCTCAGATTTTGTCGTGAATACATTCACACCTTTTTTTTTCATCTACTTTTTCTCCTCCTTTTTTCTGTGATTTTTCTCCCCATCCCAATTTACCTCTCGTGCCAATTCTCCCTCCCCTGTCCTGATCGTTGCTCGCATATGCCCCCCACTGGCCGGTTGTAGGGAGGATAGAAGCCTTGCATCACATGTCCCCTCCGATACATGTGGAAGCAGCCTGTCACATCTTTTCACCTGCCAGTGCGGACTCTCATTTGGCGAGGAGTAACATGTAGGAGGCTCACACTACCCTAGCCATTTCCTGTCTCTGTTGTGCAGACGTCCCCAACTGACCTGTAGGAGTCGCTGTTCACAACGACCAGACTACCACCCTTCGACTTCCCACCCACTAACTCTGCCAATTGAGTTAGTATGACGGCCGGGCCAAGCCGGAGGCAACGCCGACAGCCGGATTCGAACCCGGTGTCTCTTGCGTTGGTGATGAGCGCAATGTCCGCTGCGCCACCCAGCCACTGTACATTCACACCCTTGAGACTTTAAGAAACATATTACTCCAGTTTTGAAACAACCTGTGTAGGAAAGTCAATCCAAATCACTTCGAAGAAAGTAGAAGAAAGAAGAATAAAGTACTCAACCTCTACTGTCTTTAACTATAAGTGTACAAAACAGTCTAACTTACCATTTTAAGATCATTCGTTGTAAAATTATTGTTCATCTGAAAACTGAAAATGTTGTATGATTTCTTCTCTGAGGTACTCATCATATTGTCAGTTGAACTTAGGATAACATTAGGGAAATACTTGGTGTGGTGATTGATTGCGATAACTTACATCTCAAAGGATGGATTCATCTGTGCTTTTAGTAATGAACTCCAAGCCAACAATGTTTTTATCCTGAATAGCCTTCATCTGTATCCTTTTTTTCCCCGTTGTTGAAAGAATCCCTTTCATTCTTCAACCTTGCTCTTTTGACATGTTGTTTCTTTTTGATATTTTTTTTAATTTTTTATCGTGAAGCAGAGTCTTCCATTAGATCTGTGGGACTTCCTCAGAATCCCCCTTATTACTGATGCTACAACAATGCAGCTCTGGCACTGACCACTTGCTCTGCAGACCTCCCTCAGACTCCCTGGAAATTCTTCATACTAAAGACATCCTCCCAAATTCTTTAAACACATAGTCTTATCTCATTACCGGGGGTGGGGTTGGGATGAGGATGAGGGTGGGGATGGGGAGGGCGGGGGCAAAAGGGAAGGAACAAAGTTGTAATTGTCGTCTGACAGGGCGACTTCGGGGGGTAGGATGTTGACTGGATGATGGGGTGACGTCTGGAGAAGGTGAATGCCCTTCTCTGTTGTGGAGACAAGCTGATGAGTTAAAGGGGCATGTTGCTGGTTTAAGTTTAATTATAAATTTTTTACCCAGGGACAGTGCACATTAATCAACATCTTCAGTTTCCACAGCAATGCAAATGTGCCAGAATTAGCTAATGAGCTAGTTTTAATCTGTAGTCCCTGCCTACCATGCATGTAGAGCCATATGAAATCCGTTTTATTATTTTCCAAATTCCATTAAATTCTTTTCCCAAATTCCGTTTTTTTCGTTTTAATATTTCAGAATTCTGTATTTAGCTTTTTATGCTCATTTTACCATCAGAAATAGTATCTAATAAGTGGGAATGAATAAATGTCCACAATTGAATAAGATATAACAGTCCATTTTATGTTTTTAAGTGCTGCAACTCAGAAATACAGTTCAATTTTACACAATATCTTTCAAATAATATTGTGACAAAATAAAAATACACATTTCAAGTGTAAACAATAGATACAGCTAGCTACTACTGTCATTATCACAATGACAATGTCAGTAGCCTAGCTATATATATTATATTGTGATGAAATATAGTAATGCATAATTTAGGCACCTTTAGTTTAGTTTATTTCGTTTATAAAGGACAGTGTATAATGACAATCGTTTGCATTAAACAAATGGATGGGTGCACTAGATTTAGCTAGAAGCTATCATTTCCATCTATAGTCCTATGTACTGTAACGTTACATAGCTATTTAAGTTTATTTAGATTATAAAGGGCAGTGTATAATGACAATCGTTTGCATTAAACAAATGGATGGGTGCACTAGATTTAGCTAGAAGCTATCATTTCCATCTATAGTCCTATAACGTTACATAGCTATTTAAGTTTATTTAGTTTATAAAGGACAGTGTGTAATGACAATCGTTTGCATTAAACAAATGGATGGGTGCACTAGATTTAGCTAGAAGCTATCATGTCCTAACGTTACATAGCCATTTAATCACAATAGTGTCGCAAGTGTTTTTGTGGGTCCAGTCCACAGGACGTTGACAGAATTTGCAAAACACCTTATCGCCGGAGGCATAAAAGTCATTAGGATACTGCTCTGCTCTGAATTTAGGGCTTATTGCGGAATTTATTAGCTTCTTGACGACGTTAAGACTGAAGCAGCGAGACGCTTGAGCACTGCTGTGTTGTGTGTAACCCGCTCTAGCGTCCCCGCCTCTCCGGTCGCGTGTGCACCAAACGTTCCACCCAAAAACGGAATTTCAGTCCAGATTAGGCCAAATTCTGCAATATTCCACGTTTTGCAGTTGATTCCATTTTTATTGGTTAATTCCGCGATTCTGTGAACGCGGATTTCATATGGCTCTACATGAATGTCTTTATGGTGTTTTGAACCTGATTTTGAACATGAATCCTATCATTCTGTTTTGAGGATGATAATGAAACTATAGCCTGGATGCATTCAGCACCCCAAGAAACTAGCCTGGATGCATTCAGCACCCAAGAAACTCTGCTGGATGCATTCAGCACCCCAATAATCTAGCCTGGATGCATTCAGCACCCCAAGAATCTAGCCTGGATGCATTCAGCACCCCAATAAACTCTGCTGGATGCATTCAGCACCCCAATAAACTCTGCTGGATGCATTCAGCACCCCAAGAAAAGAGGCTGGATGACGTCACCCAGACAATCTTTCCTCAACAATTTCTTCAACTTTCCCAGCGTCAGGCATCAGCTGCAGTTGAACATAGTTGAGCAAATAGCACCTGGTGGTTCCCCGGGGGCCGCGTGCACAAAACACCTGGAGTTAAGATGTCCCTTAAAATCAGAGTTAACCCTTTCACTACCACACTACAGAAGGTTAACCCTTTCACTACCACACTACAGACGGTTCTGTGTCATACTAGCTCCCGCTCAGCGTCATATTGCATATATCTCGCTTCAGCGTATATACACTGAATACATTTCAAAATGTACCTCTACATGCCAGCATTCATCTGGCCACACCCCCATCCGCTTACCTACATAAGCGGGGATGGGACCACACACTCATCTCCTTCTCAAATTTCATCACAAACAACGTGCTGCTCACATGCCCACTTGACGTGGAGAAAAATATTTACTCTGAGGAAAGGAAGAACAAGGAGATACGTTGACATCATATCTTTATTTTCTCTCTCACTATTTTCGAGAAAATACGGCGATATTGTCTTCGTCACTGGAGTGTCTGGAAGATGGTGATCATTCTAAAAACCTCCACCGGTTTTCGTATTGGGAGCACGCCGCTACATGCCTCCCAACTACAGTCCTCCTTGCTGCGGCTGGTTGGGGTGAAACCCTCCAGCGACACAGCTGGACTGTAGGACGCGCCGCTGTTGTGAGAAGCGGTGGGTTCCAGGTTGGTGAGTAATGTTTGCTTGCGAGCTTCACTTGTCTGTTAGTGCTATGGGGGCTAGCTGACAATGTTTACGAAAACCGGCCCCAGATTAGGGTCCTTTGTTCAGCCTCTTAGGCGACGGCGGAGGACCTTGGTCTGAAGCCCATTATAGTCAACTAGTGGGCCACGACCAGTAACACTGGTGCTCCCTGTGTTCTCTGGACGAGTGGATTTTTCTCTGTCACCGTGTAGGCCCCGTCTTTCATATACAAATGAGAGTATACCCTCACGAGGAAATATGGGCATGGCTGTTCGTTATCGGAAGATCCGTGTTCAAGTCAGCTACAGCCCAGATGGGACTTGTGCTGGCTCCGTCGGATGTTGGTAAAATCACCGTTGTAAAACTGTGTTAACATCTCATTTCTCTTCTCTCTTAAACAGTGAGGAGGGTTTCAGAACGGCGGCATGTCTGAGTGTGGCTTGTTATATCATTGTGTACAAGTTCAGGTGATAGCTGCTTAGCTTGCGTGCTAGTTGTGGCTTACCTAGGCTAGGCTAGGAAACGTTAGCTTGCTGCTATCGGCCGAGGGCGGCTGTTAGCTTAATGCTACACTGTTGAACGTGCTGTGACTATAACATGTTTTAAACACTCTTGACTACGACGTCATCTTTGACAGAGGATGTTCGTCGAACCTGCCCTGAGCCAGGCCGGCGAGGACTGCGTCAACAAGGAGCACCGTAGCGGCGGGTTGGAGCAGCGAGCTGCCCGTGTCGTCAAACACAGGAGGCTGTGTTTACTTCGGTGCCATGTTAGAGACTGCAATTCGCTTGATCTGCGCTCCCGGTAGGCAAGGTCCTGACCAGACCTTGAACACTTCTTCTTTCTTTCCCTTCTAAATGTTTTGTAAATAACGATGTTTTCCAAAACGTGTGTTGCTGCACTACATTTAGGATACGACGCGAGTTATGTGTGAATTGTCTTGTCACTGGTATTTAGCTTCTCCATGCAAATCGGGTTGTTTATTACAGATGTGAAAATGATCTGGTTTGTTGTGTTGAGAAACATCATGTGTGTTCATGTACCGTGTACTCACAACTAAGGGGGCGGCTGTTTTCAGCTGACTCCTTTGGCGCCTGTCTCGTCCGCAGTGCTCCAGGCTCAGGTTACAGCCTGTTGCCTGGTTTTCCCCGGTGCGCTGCCTGCTTCTGTTGGTTAACCTTTTTTGTGTGCTTACGGCCATGCTGACTGCCTGTTCTGCAGGGTCAGTGTGCCAGGCGGTGTGCTATTGGGGGGAAAGGGCCCGCTCTTGGAGGGGCCTTATCCGAATACGCTGGCGATGTGGGGGGCGGTGTCACTAAGTGACCGCCTGGTGGGGTCTTGATGCCTGGCGTCATTGACCTCTCCGGGCCCCCGTTTTCCAGGGGATCCAGTCCCTTCAGTGGGTCTGGGTCTTCCTTCACGCTCCGCTGCTACGGCCTTGCCACGGGGTTGGGTTTGCCCTTGCCCCCGTGATTTCTGGGGGCAGTAACAAGGTTGTTCCCTCCGTTCGTTCCCGGGTGGCATGCGGGTTGTGCGTGTGTGTAGTCGTGGGGTCAGGCCACGGTCTGCTCACCCTGTGCGTTGAGTTGCTTGAGTGCCTCTTCGCACGGTCGGGTCCGTCGCCCTCCCGGGAACCTCCAATAGGCCCTCCATTAGGGGGGGTCGGGGGGGCTCGGTCATTTGTCGAGCTTCTGGCTCCCGCTCAGCTCCTGTTATGCAATATGACGCTGAGCGGGAGCTAGTATGACACAGAACGTTAGGTTATGTATATAACCAAGTTCTGTTAATACTAGTGACGCTCAGCGTCTAGACGCCGCTGCGGCCCTTGATTTTTCATTGTGGTGAAATTTGTTGGGAAGGAGATGAGTGTGTGGTCCCATCCCCGCTTATGTAGGTAAGCGGATGGGGGTGTGGCCAGATAAATGCTGGCATGTAGAGGTACATTTTGAAATGTATTCAGTGTATATACGCTGAAGCGAGATATATGCAATATGACGCTGAGCGTCACTAGTATTAACAGAACTTGGTTATATACATAACCTAACGTTAACCTTCTGTAGTGTGGTTGTGAAAGGGTTAACCATTTGTCGTGTGGCAGTGAAAGGGTCAACCTTCTGTATTGTCGCAGTGAAAGGGTTAACCCTTTGGTAGTGTGGTAGTGAAAGGGTTAAGGTTTCCTTCAAATAGAATCGGTTACACAAAACAACCTTAAGGTTTCCTTAAAATGTTCCCTTAAGTATTTTAAGTTTTCTCCTTATCTTGCTGTTGTACTTAAGGAGTCCCTTAAAGTTTCACCGTTGCACAAAAAGACCTTAGTGACCAAAGTAGGGAAATAAAACGTAAGGTACCCCTGACTCCATATTAACCGCAACATGGCTGAGTTTATGGTGATAAATTAACGCATCCTGAGAAGAGTGTAATTGCAAGAGTGAAATTTCCCACATTCTTTGTTATTTGTTTGCTATTATTTGCGGATCAAATCCACTTCTCAGTAAGTCTAAGTAAATCGAACCCTAACTAACCTTACTGTCGTGCACTTGTCCTAATAAACTAACCTACACTGTAGCACTCAACACTTTGATGAACATTGTTACTCAGCTGATAGAGTTGTGCCCTTCCTGATGTAAAAATGACTAAATGTAAATGTAAGTGCTTTCTGTTATTGTATTCCTCCAGTATAATCCTTTCCTCTCCTGACATTCTTTACTGTGTACCGTTAGACCAGCGGTGCACAGAGCCGGGCGCACAGGGGCAGCCGCCACGGGGTAGAATCTTTTTCGGCTGTAAAATCCCTCAGCTAAGG
>NW_028173014.1:25000-57453 GCF_963971535.1 Notolepis coatsorum
ACAGAAACAAGACAAAAAAAAAGTCTATAATAACATTTTAACCGTATACAGTGTATATCCAGCGAAATTAACAATTATATAAATGTTTATATAGGACATACCCCTAATACCTATTTTCTAAAACCCTACACACATATGCTCCAGCTCGAACCCCCCCCTCCCGGACCCCTCCTTGGATAGTACCTCCATTATCCCTCACTCCTAACCAGACACTACCATTATAAGCTAGCTTTTATTCTCTCCACCACTTCTACCCACATTGACATTTTGGATTCGTTGAGACCCAGAATTCTGGCTGTAGATATTTCTTGATATATCACATCGAGATATGTAAGAGACCAAACTTTCCGGCACATTTTTTCCGGTTGAAACCAGCGTGATGCGATCAGTTTTTTAGCTACTGTGATACCCGATAAGACCAATCTCTTTAACTGTGGATTTACTGCAAACTCAAAAACATCATTTAAAAGCAATACAGAGGGGTGTACTGGTATATTCCAGGATACGAGTTTTGATAATTGATGGGTCACATCTTTCCAGAATGCCTTAACTGGTGGGCAGTCCCAATACATGTGCATAAATGTCCCTTCGTCTCCATTTGTACATTGGGAGCATTTGGGGTCCTGTTTCAGGCCCATTCTGTTCAGTCTTATAGGAATGACATTTTTTTTATTATTATTATTATTATATTATTATTATTATTATTATTATTATTATTATTATTATTATTATTATTATTATTATTATTATTATTATTATTATTATTATTATTATTATTATTATTATTATTATTATTATTATTATTATTATTATAAGTCAGGGTTCCCCGAAGCACGTTTTGTCTAAATCACTATGGCAACAGATCAAAAAGTTTTAACCTGCTCCAGTGCATAGTTCAGTTAGCTGGATAAACTAGCCACGTCCTCGCAAAAAAATGCCAGCTCCCTTCCTCACAGATCCCATTATACCATTTTGAATTATGTTTTTGTGCTTCGTTTTTCTAGAGGGGGGTTTGAAATGTAAAATAATAGACCTAAAATTCTGATAATAAATCATATTCAGCCTATGGATTTACTTTGTCCTAAATAATGCACATCATACTATACGGCGCTCGCGAGTCGCGACACACACTATGTGGTTATTTTAATAACGGAGCATTGCAAATGTGAATCCCGTGGGGATATTTTGAATAAATGAAACCTATCGGGCGTTTGGCTCTGATTCATTTCATATTCACCGCTGTGGATGTATTTGCTTAACGGAGCGCCCGGATTGTGTTTCATTCAAGCATAAATTTATGCTTTATGCGTGGATTGTGGATGTGAATTACGACAAATCTGAATCTGTGGATTGTTGAATTGTATCACTGTCACTCACATGTTATTGTGATATTGTAACTGCGATTAAAATGTCTGAGGAGATGCGCTGTTTGACGGATTTGATGACATGGACGTGACTTGAGAAAAGTGAATGAGCAATTGCAAGCCTTTGACGTTTTGATGAATGGATTTGAGAAAATGCATTTATCTGTTCAAGCACTGTTATCTGATGATGAACAAGAGGGTGATGAACATGATTGGTGTCACTGGTATCAATCAATGGAATTAATCAATTCAATGCATGTATGGATGATGTCCGAAACTGATTAAAACCTGATTAATAGTGAAACTGTATAGCCTCCAAGCCTCTCTGACATGTTATTTCGGGGGTCACGCCTTGAAAACTTTGGGAACCATGTATTTATATAGTACATGATACCTAAGCGCATACAGTACAGATATCCTCATAAGTATATATTAATTCGTATCAATTAGATACTCTTTGGGCTTGTTTTCATCTACTTATTCTGAAAGAATTGAACAAATTATTTTCGCTAGCAAGATCTCATTCGATTATTCATTCCATTAAGCCTACTGCCAGCAGGCACATTTAAAGGTGACATGCATTATAAATGTCTTTTTTCAGTGTCTAGCATTGTATTATAGTAATAGGAGTTAGTATCAATGTGTTTGTGTCTCTAAATACCATATTGGCGGATTGCGGTCATTCAGGTCATTCATTTCCTGCTCCATTTTAATCAGGTCGTTCTGATTTGACTCGCATGGTGACGTCACATGGCGGATAGTGATCCGATTGGCTCTGTGGTTGTGAGCGAGAGAGAGGGAGAATCAGATAGACCCTCGCGACAGAGCACACATACACACACGCGTGTCGCGCTGTCGTCTCTCTGTCTGTCTCTCTCTCTCTCCCCCTCTCTATCTCTCTCTATCTCTCTCTCGATTCGGGAGCATAAAACTAACGCCCCGTCTATAGCTGTAGCGCGCGGCACAGTGGAAGACTTCCTCAAACAGGAGAGGGAGAGAGAGAAAGAGAAGGGGACCTGCGTATCTCGCACGCAGCTGTGTTTACACAGTGCTCTCTCTCTCTCTCTCTCTCTCTCTCTCTCTCTCTCTCTCTCTCTCTCTCTCTCTCTCTCTCTCTCTCTCTCTCTCTCTCTCTGCCACTCGCAGGATGACTGTCACTGAAAGTGCTTATGGGCGGAGCCCAGCCAATAACAGGCTGAAATCTTGAGGCTGGAAAATGATGCTTTTGAGTACTCCATTAGAAATATAAAACAATGATTTAAAAAAAAAAAAAAAACCTTACAGATGTCTTTCATAGACACACAGGAATTGTGTAAAGTTGCCCAAATAGTGCTAGGAATAGCAATGCAGGTCCCCTTTAAAGAAATATAATCTGATTGATTGGGGTAATGAGGGACTTAAAATGTGCCTATAGATATGCATTTAACTTGTCCGGGAGGCTATTGAGCCGTACTGTATTTTACCCATTCTGCAATCTGTTAAGTTTTCAATCAATCAATCAATCAATCAATCAATCAATCAATCAATCAATCAATCAATCAATCAATCAATGTCGTTAGAAAATCAGGATTTCTGCGATCGACACCTGCTGTCTTTTCAGGTGAGGCGGCCGCGCGCAATTATCCTGAGTATCAAGTCTGGTTCGAATTAACAAGAGTGAATCAGTGTGGGCGGTCAGGTGGCATAACGGAGATTGCGTTCGTCACCAACCCCGGAGACGCTGGATTCGCCTGTTCGAATCCAGCTCACAGCTCCGGGGTTGTCACCAGCTTGGCCGGCCGTTCCCACTAATACAATTGGCAGTATTAGAGGGTGGGAGAAGCTGGCGGGGTGGGTCCGGGTCGTTGTAAACAGCGACTCCTACAGTTCGGTCGGGGCACCTGCTAAGCGCGGATAGGATCTAAGGGCGGTAGTGTGATCCTTCCACACGTTACACGCTCTCAGTGAGAGTCCGCGCTGCCAGGTGAAAAGAAGCGGTTGATTGGCTAGACGTGTGTCGGAGGAAGCACCTGATAGCCTCCACTCTCCCAGACCGACTGTGGGGGGTAAGTGCGCAGCGACCAGGAAGGGGATTGGGAATTGGCATAACGACTAACATTGGGATGGGAGAAAATCGGAGGAAAAAGGAGGGGGAAAAAGATCAATAAAAAAAATAAAAAGAGTGAATCAGCGTTCGAGGAACAGGGAAAGCCTGATTTCAAACATTAATTGAATCTGGCTAATGGGACTTTTGATCGACTTAGTTGAACCAGGTACAGGTTAGGGCCCAACATACAAAATCACATGCCTAAGAGGAAATGGAATCTAGCTAAGGGAAGCAATTACAAATTTCAACTCCCAAATCCTTCAATACATTTTTGAATGTCCTCAGAATCGGAATCAGCTCATCTAGCTGCAAATCTGTCTGCAAGTGGTTCCAGGCTGCCATTTACAATTTACAATTGAGTCATTTAGCTGACGCTTTTATCCAAAGCAACGTACAGATTGTGTTATGTCACCAGGAGGGGTACAACTCTGGGTAGCTAAGGGTCAGTGGTATTGTTCGTCAAATAATATCAAGCTTGACACTCTGAGTGCATAGTAGTATAGACATTATTAGCAATATTATTAGAGTACATAATAGTAAAAAAAAAAGCTAGGGGGTTAGTATTTAAATTGTATTATTTATTCTTCTCTTATATTATTTCAGATATTGTTTGAAATTGTTGTTGTGAACCTCAGGGATGGAAAGAGGGTGTAGTTTGACAAACCATAGTGTTATGTGAGATATACCTACAAACCATACTTACTAATGTTATGTGAGATATACCTACAAACCATACTTACTAGTGTTATGTGAGATATACCTACAAACCATACTTACTAGTGTTATGTGAGATATACCTACAAAGCATACTTACTAGTGTTATGTGAGATATACCTACAATACAAACCATAGTTACTAGCTTTATGTGAGATATAGCCATAAAGGTAAGAGGGAAGCAGACCTCTTGAATGGACTTATAAATAAATATGTGCCAATGAGTCAGTCTGCATGAGGCCAGTGAAGACCACTGAACCCTGGCATAATAGGGTGCAATGGTGACTTCTTGTCACAAGTTAGGCTGTGCCCCCAACTACATCATTGGGGCCGTCCTGCCCACTAGGCAGATCAGGAACTGCACTTAGGGCAACCTTCCTTAACTAAATCAGCGCCGGACCCGATGATAGTCGGGTTAACTCGCCAACCGTTCAGCGCCAGTATAGTCGGGTTTTCATCGTTATTTCTTTTATTAGATATTTCCATTCATTACAGGCACACGGACATCTGGGTTAACATGGGGAATCATCCTGAGAATGCCAAAGTGCAATACCGGCCGCATCCACCCAGGTGGCAGTATCGAGCACCCTTTGAAACATTATATCTTGGCCTGTGCGTCGATCAAAAGTCTTCGGTCGGATTTTAATTTGTCGGGCAAGGGGAGCGGTTGTCCCGATCGGATTGAGAAGCGTGAAATGCTCCCGGTGCATGATGTGTGGCGGATTATGTTGGCGACACGATCGACACCAATACTGGGACTCACAATCAGATAATTGGAATATTCTTTTTGGGGTACATCCTAGGGAAGGTAAGGCCTATGGTATCAATCCTGCTGTGATCCAACCATGACTTCACGTCGATCACAAGATATGTGTGTAACGTTACTCCACAACGTGTGCCGTTGGTGACAATCAAAGCATCAAAAAACGACCCCCCCCCCACCCTTTCATGCATTCATGATGAAACATAATACCGATAATATAGATGTGATTTTGAAATAGTAGCGTGTACAGGCGAGAAATGACAAAGTTTTTAGTGAATTGCACGTATTGCTGCATAGCGTCATTTTCTGGGATTAGACAGGATTACTCTAAAACTATACTCATATTCACCACGGTATAAAACGGGAATGTATGGATGAAAAAATTATTTCTTTAACACATATTGAACGATAGATAGTCGATGTCAATGTATTCCTATATTTTAGAGCGTCGGCCTGTTAAGTACAAACTATGCTCAACTGTGTGGCGCTGATTGAGTTAATAGGGCCCCCAACCAATTTGTTTTGGAAAGATATCATATTTTTTTATCTCAGTATGACTGGTGAATTAGTAGTGGGATTATTTAATCAAGGCCCTCTTAGTTATCGAATTGGTCATAGGGAGCTCAGTCAGCCAATCAGAAGTCAATCACCACGACAGACATCGTTTTCTGTACCCCTCTGGTGTGGAGATCAGAGTTCAGTTCAAATGCAAGGGCTCCCAAATATTTTCTCTTGCCTTGGGGGGCCCCAAAAAAGTCTAGGGGTGGCTCTGTATACATCAGTATTATACGACCATGTAATAGCGAAGGAGGAGTGATCTGGCAGGGAAGTCTGGTGCTGGGAACAGTCAGTGTTGCGTTAGTCTCGGGGTTTGAATCACCGCTTCAGGCTGTCCCTGAAGCCTGTTCTTGGGATTCGAACTTCGTCAGGGTTTTTCGAACGAACGTTCGAACCTTCGTTTTTAATTAAAAAAAATTTATAATAATAATTATAATTTTTTAAATATCCTCAAACTAAATCCTCAATTTGAATAAACTGATTAATCTGATTAAATTAGTCTTTTTTTTTTATTAAATCAACTTTCCAGCCCCAGACCCAGCCCAGGGAGAAGCCCCTGCCCAACTAAATCAACTTTCTTTAATGAATATAACTCATCAGTTTCTTTTAATACTATAATATTAGTGTAGCCTAATCTTTATCTGCAACTGTGAAGAAAAACCCCATTATTAAAAATTCAAATGTTGACGCCAAAATTCGAATACCAACGTAACGAACGAAGGTTCGAACGTTCGAACGTTTGGGCTCAGCCCTTAGTGCACGCACAGCTGACCATGGGAGAAAGTAAAAATTCACAAAGAAGGGAGATGAATAATATGTTGCGTTCTTTTAGAGCCATATGAAATCAGTTTAATTTTTTTCCAAATTCCATGAATTTTTTTTCCAAATTCCAATTTTTCCGTTTTAATATTTCAGAATTCTGTATTTTGCTTTGTACGCTCATTTGACCATCGGAAATAGTGTCTGGGAATGAATAAATGTCCACAATTTAATAAGATATAACAGTCCATTTAATAGGGCTGTCTTAAATACTTTGAAGCCTCGTTCGATGGGCATGGGATTCGAATATGGAAAAAAAAATCGATAAAAAAAATAAAAAAATTAAAAATTATATATATATATATTTATTTATTTTTGCAAAATCAACTCTGCCTCTCTTTGTTAATTACAACAAGCAATGCTGTTTGTTATTTAAGATGAGGTCGGACTCGGCACTGACAGATTTGTGTTCATTGTGCTGCTTTTATAAAACCTCAAATGACGGCTTACAATATTTCATGAAAGCAAAGTGTTTTGTTTGTCTAAAATTTTAAACGGTTTAAACTTTACAGCACTGACAAAGTTGAACAAAGTGCTGTACAAGTCCCACAACATAAAAAAATTAAAATAAAAAAAAGATTATAATAATTTTAATTTTTTTTATACAGTTGATTCCATTTTTATTGCTCAATTCCGCGATTCCGTCCGCGATTCCGTGAACGCGGATTTCATATGGCTCTACGTTCTTTCCTTGGTTGTCACAACAGTAACGGCCAAACACACCGACTATTGGGCACGGCAGTTGTTCTTTCATCACATCCCCGGGAAGAGGATTAAAAACACCTATAGCTTTAAAAGGGAAAAAACTGCATCTGAAAAGGGGTTGAAAATACCCAGTGAAAGCATCATTAATAACTAAAAAGCTACACGTATCACGCCCGCGATCTATCACAGGGTGCCGCTGACGGCGTGTTGAGGGACAGATGAGTCCGTCCACAGAGAGGGTGTTGTGGAACCCGCGTCGCTCAGACAATAAGGACGTCTGGTAGCCCACGGCCGAGCCTTCAGCCAACACAAGAAACAACCGTCTGGAATTAATTTACCTCCTCTCCACCCCTCCACCCCTCCCTCCCTCCACCCCTCCCTCCATACCTTCCCCTCTTTCACATGCTTGACCCTGTCTTTTCTACTCTATATACCCACAACCTTTTCTCGCGGCCGTCGAGTCTTCCGAGTCCGAGTGCGGCAGGCAGGCAGGCGGGGAGGAGAGGTGGGTTCCGGGCACCGCCTGCCGAGTTATGTCAATATTTCCTTGCCCTCACTCAAGAGGAGAACCTACTTAGTACAAGGCTTTCCTTTGCTTTCTTTCTTCCCCACACACACACACGCACGCACGCACGCACGCACGCACACACACACACACACACACACACACACACACACACACACACACACACACACACACACACACACACACACACACACACACACACACACACACACACACACACACACACACACACACACACACACACACACACACACACACACACACACACACACACACACACACACACACACACACACACACACACACACACACACACACACACACACACACACACACACACACACACACGCACACACAACCAACAGCGCTCCTTTTCTGGATAAAGCAGCTGAGCTGCTGCTGTGTCTCCGCTACAGCGACTCACCCTGGATATTCCCATGTTTCCTATCGCTAGCCCTTGAGTTTGTCACTCACGCAACAGCTGCTCGCTGATACCACACCAGAGCCCCCCGAAGCCCAGCGTCCCTCTCTCTCTCTCTCTCTCTCTCTCTCTCTCTCTCTCTCTCTCTCTCTCTCTCTCTCTCTCTCTCTCTCTCTCTCTCCCTCTCTCCCTCTCTCTCTCTCTCTCTCTCTCTCTCCCCCTCTCACACTAACTACCCACACAGGAGAACAAAGGGCCCTGTCGGCCCCCGACGGGATCTTTGGGAGCAGAATGCAAGGCCTCTTGAGGGCAGGTTGTGTCCCTCAAGACGCAAACGTACATATTTGCAAGAAGAAAAAAAAAAGAGGCAAAGACTGCTTGTAAATTGTGTCTGTTGGTCCGGTGGGGCAGGATAAACATCCTGAGAACCTCCGTGGAAGACTTCAACAAAGCCCAGACCCAGACATACTGGGCTCATGGGCATCAAATGATGATCAAACCCAGCGGTGTAGTGGAGGACATACGGGACACGTGTCTACCTCTTTATCTGGTATATACCCACCTATCACACTGAAAACAGTGACTCTTATAATAAATAAATAAATAACTTCCCATAATGCAAACGGCTGATTTGAGAGCACACTCCTATGCAGAGCCCGTCTCTCTGCCTGTATCTCACAGCCTGTAAAACAGCTCTGCCTCAAGCGCCTTATAATAACTGTACCAAACACGCACATCCGCGACAAAATCGGTTTGAGATTAAATGCGGTTATAACTTTGAATCGGGGTGCATACAGAGTATCACAAATAACCATCAATTATAGCTTGTCTGAACACTTGAGTTATGCAGTGATGTGGTTAGTCAAAAAGTTCGGTTACTTATTTTTCATGAAACAGACAAAATATATCAATAAGGGTGTTTAAGGGTAAATTAAGGGTAAATAACATGAACATAAAGGTAGCACCGGTTAGTTAAATTCCTACTTTGGGCAGAGATGACTGCGTATAGAGTGTGATTTGAAAGGTGTCTTTGTACCGTGTGTTCGCCGCTGAATGGTCTCGCCTTGGCACCTTGCTATGGAGCTACCGCAGTATGCCAGCATTTGTGCATATCTCGCTTAATCTCCTGTATGCTTCACACACCCCTCCCTATCAGGAACAAAAGGAAACCAGCCTATTTACATTAAGTTCGTCAAAGAGGTTTTGCTACCATGAAAAAAGGTTAACCGTGTACTTCCCAAAGTTAGTCCCCGTTCCCCGTAGTATTCAGACTGCGCATTGTTTTTTTTTGTATTTAGAGAAGTTGCAAACTAAAAACAGTTTTCCAAAAACACGCCAAACACCTGACACACACACACACACCCATCTCCACCCCTACAGTACGTGTACACACACACACACACACACACACACACACACACACACACACACACACACACACACACAACCACCCGCAACCACCCGCCCATCTCCACCCACACATACAGTACGTGTACACACACACACACACACACACACACACACACACACACACACACACACACACACACACACACACACACACACACACACACACACACACACACACACACACACACACACACACACACACACACACACACACACACACACACACACACACACACACACACACACACACCCGCAACCACCCGCCCATCTCCACCCACACATACACAGACACACACACAACCACCCGCCCATCTCCACCCCCACATACAGTACGTGTACACACACACACACACACACACACACACACACACACACACACACACACACACACACACACACACACACACACACACACAGTCCCTTTTGCCCTGTGTCGCCTGGAGATGGTAACAGATGGTATATAGGGAGGTGGGGGTGTCTATAGCGGGGATGACAACTAGATTACTTAAAACAATTATACACTATTTCCCCGCCTGCTGCACATCACATGCAACAGGCGTTTGTCTCAATCTGCTGTCTCCGAGGATAATAACAAGACGCTCGTAGGAAGGAACACCTTAGTGAAGCAACAGCACGTGTCCACCTCGCCACGCATCAACACAGATCTGACTCCAGACCATTGTATTTAACCCTTTCACTACCACACTACAGAAGGTTAACCGTCTGTAGTGTGGTTGTGAAAGGGTTAACCTTCTGTAGTGTGGTAGTGAAAGGGTTAACCTTCTGTAGTGTGGTTGTGAAAGGGTTAACCCTTTGTCACATGGCAGTGAAAGGGTTATTAACCTTCTGTATTGTCGCAGTGAAAGGGTTAACCCTTTGGTAGTGTGGTAGTGAAAGGGTTAATACAGTATATAGAACTTTAAAACTGTATTGACGATTCTCCTCTTCCTCCTCTTTAACTGGTGGTATGGTAAGGCTGCTGCTATTAGGAGTAATGTTTAAGGAAAATTTTCGCTCTTTATGACTGAAACAAAATGTGTTTTTTTAAGCCGTGTCAAACTGTGAACACAATCTATAATTAGAGCTCAAAACCCAAATTCATTACATTTTAGACCCAGGATTTTACTCACTCACTCACTCACTCACTCACTCACTCACTCACTCACTCACTCACTCACTCACTCACTCACTCACTCACTCACTCACTCACTCACTCACTCACACCTAGAAACTGAGGCAGAAACAGAAACCTAGAACCTGAGGCAGAAACAGAAACCTAGAAACTGAGGCAGAAACAGAAACCTAGAACCTGAGGCAGAAACAGACACAGACAGTCAGACACACCTAGAACCTGAAACAGACACAGACACCTAGAACCTGAAACAGACACCTAGAACCTGAAAGAGACACAGACACATACACCTAGAACCTGAAACAGACACAGACACCTAGAACCTGAAACAGACAGACACCTAGAACCTGAAGCAGACACAGATACACACTCTTTATGTTACTTTTACACGGGTCGCACAGGTGCGAGAGAGAGCACACACACACCTCACATAAAGTGATGATAGTTATTGATCTCCTGGGGGGGCCGATCTCCGGTGCTGGAGCAGCCCTCTCCACCGTGACGCCACCATACATGTATGTTGCTGGACCAACCTCGACACGCACGCACACACACACACACGCAAATAATCGGATCCTTTTGGGGAAACGGAGGTGTCAAGAATGTAATTCATAGGCCGTATCTCTAGCCCCCCCCCCCTCCCGAACCATGGCGTCAGAGCGGGTGTGTGTGTGTGTGTTTAACGGCAACATGTGTCGCTCCCTATCTCGCTCTCCGAGTGGCACAAAGGTAAAAGGGAAGCTCAGCAGCCTGGGAACATGTTGAACAGTGTGAAATTACCTTGATCCAAAGATTCCTGCTGCATACCAGCCCAATGAGCCCATAACAGAGCCAGCGTTCACTCTCAGAGCCTGGGGGGGGGGGGGGGGACAGCTGAGATATTACAGGGAGGGAGAGAGGGGGGAGGGAGAGGGAGGCAGGGAGAGAGAGAGGGGGGGGGAGGGAGAGAGAGGGGGGAGAGAGGGAGAGAGAGAGAGAGAGAGGGAGAGAGAGGGGGGAGAGAGAGGGAGAGAGGGGGGGAGGGAGAGGGAGGCAGGGAGAGAGAGAGAGGGGGGGAGGGAGAGAGAGGGGGAGAGAGGGAGAGAGAGAGAGAGGGAGAGAGAGGGGGGAGAGAGAGGGAGAGGGAGAGAGGGGGGAGAGGGAGAGAGGGGGGAGAGGGAGAGAGAGGGATAGAGAGAGATAGAGGGGGAGAGAGAGAGGGAGAGAGAGAGAGTGTGTGTGAGAGAGAGGGGGGTAGACAGAAAGAAAGAAAGAAAGAAAGAAAGAAAGAAAGAAAGAAAGAAAGAAAGAAAGAAAGAAAGAAAGAAAGAAAGAAAGAAAGAAAGAAAGAAAGAAAGTATGGAAGACAGAAAGGAGTTGAAAGAAAGATAAATGAGAGAGGGAAAGCATGGGGCCCCACCTCCAGTAATCTCCCGTCTCCAGCCAGTCAGCGGCAGGGGGTTAGCGCTGTCTGTATCTAATGTACATCCTATACGATAAAGCACACAGGCCTGGCCAACTGGGACAGGCGAGGTTGGGTGGGTGTTGGTGTGGATTCCTGAGTGTGTGCTGAGGGTCTTTGGGGGGATTTCCAGGATCCTTGGGTGGGTTAAAGGACCATGCCGCTGTAATTTACATTTCTCGCCATTACCATGAGATTGTCCGTGTCTTTAACAACTTGTGTGTGCATAGGTCAGGGCTGGGTTAACCCATTTCACTGCCACATGACAAATAGTTAACCCTTTCACAACCACACTACAGAAGGTTAACCCGTTCACTACCGAAAGGTTAATCTTCTGTAGTGTGGTAGTGAAAGGGTTAAATAAATAGATTTTCTTATTTAATATATATATGCTATATTGTGTTGACTGCTGTAGTGTGTTGGTCATGATAAATAAAAAGTACACAACTGCTTTGTGGTCAATTCTTGTAAATGTACACGTTCATATTTTAAATAATGCACCAGGTTAGAGGGTTCCCTGTACAATTAGTTCTCGGAGAGTTATCTTGCATATCCACACAAAAGTGGTATTGTAAATATCCCCCAGTCGAATCCATAGTGAATCGAATTGAAAATTTAACTGAACCGAGACCTTTCTGAATTGGAATGGAATGGATTTGGGAAATCAGTGGCGATATACCCAGCCCTATATGCACAGGTGGATGCAGTGTGTGTTTTGGTAGATCTTGGCCTACCTTTCACACGGCCACTGATGTTGAAAAGGGGTGGATAAATACTCGCTAGGCCTTTTACTTTTGCGTAAACGTTACTGTATTACTCTACTACAAGCCATTAAAATTTTCAAGTTCAACGTGCGTTGCTAAAACACACACAGTGGTCGACTAAGACCCAACCGACTGGTGAATCGACTAAGAGGGGGCAGACCTAGGCTCGAAAAACTCTTTGATTTGGACTTTTCAACCCAAAACATTAGGGTTGCAACAACTAATTGACAACTAATTGATTATAAAAATAGTTGGAAACTGTTTTCTTTATAATGGATTAGTTGAGTCTATGTTAATGTACAGCCTTAACACCGACTTAACACAGTCTGTGTTTTATGTTTTTCTTTATTATTATTTCAACCGTTCAGCTCCTTTCAAACTGAAGACTTAAACAGGTTTTTGTTTAAAAAACAATATATACTTTCTGCACTCTTGATTCATAGCATACATTTACATTTGCTTTTTGTTTTATAACCGTACATTTGCAAGTTGTTTAATAATAATAATACATCTATCTTATATAGCGCTTTTCCAGGTGCTCAAAGACGCTTTACATGGGTAGAGACAAAACTATGGAAAAACAAAAAACAGAACAAAAACAGAACAAAAATAATACATGACAAAATAAAATAAAACCGACAGAATTAGAGGTCAAACGCAATATTGAAAAGGTGAGTTTTGAGGGCTGATTTAAAAGATGTCAGGGTGTTTGCATCACGGATATGGCTGGGGAGGGCATTGTTTGAAAGAGTATTGTACAAGATGAGGAATAACACTTGCATACAATGTAGATTTTTTCTTTATACCCGATGAATTGATTAATCGTTTCAATAATCAGTACATTAATCAAAATAGTCGTTAGTTTGCAGCCCTAATGCACATCATCAAAATCACATATCAAGTGATGACATAAATTTCAATATCTAATCACATAGTGAAAAAAAACGATAGGCCTTATATACGTAATAATCATCACCTGTCATTAAACCTGCAGTGGGTAACTTCTTATAACTAACATTTTGATTAACAATAAAACATTTTTTAATAAAAAAAAACCCAATAAAATCACACCTACTCCAACAGTTTGTAGGTTTCAGCGTTCATTTCAGTGCTTGTACAGACTGAGACAGATAGACAGAGTGGCACCAACGACTTTGCATTCGTTTGGTGACTAACCCGGAACATTCTCAGAGACCACAGTCACCCCACTCACAAACCTTTCACTCTGTTACCGTCTGGAAAACAGTACCGGAGCATCCACACAAGAACCAGCAGGTTCAGGGACAGCTTTTTCCCACGAGCCACAAGACTCCTGAACAAGGACAAGAACAGGAGATAGCCCTATTAAAAAACCCTTGAACACACACACACACACACACACACACACACACACACACACACACACACACACACACACACACACACACACACACACACACACACACACACACACACACACACACACACACACACACACACACACACACACACACACACACACACTTAAGATGCACATTACTTTCTGTAGAAATGGACTGTTTTATTTGATCTTACCTCATTTTGATATTTAATTTAATTTATCGTACTACTACTACTTATTTTTATTGGACACACACACACCCTGCACTGCACCTTATCATGCACATACACTACATGCAAGACACCTTCTGTAAATAATTGACTATTTTATCTTACCTCTTTTTATATTGTATTTGATGTTACTACTACGACCTATTGTTACCATTCTTGTACTCATTGATGTTTCTTAATTGTGCACTGTTGAGTCTGAACTTGAAACACAATAATTTCATTACCTGCAATGCCCCCCTGTATTGTTGTGTATTTGACAAATGAAGAACTTGAACTTAATTGAACTTGAACTAACTAGCCCGAGCTGCAGGTGTCCAGTATGAAGAACAGCCTGGACTGTGTTGAGAAAGGACTCTACCGAGACAACATCATTGGTAACATCACTGGTCTTTTAAAAGGAAGAAAAAAGCCTTGAACTGGTCCTTTAAAAGGATGAAAAAAGCCCTGAACTGGTCCTTTAAAAGGAAGACAAAAGCCTTGAACTGGTCCTTTAAAAGGAAGACAAAAGCCTTGAACTGGTCCTTTAAAAGGAAGACAAAAGCCTTGAACTGGTCCTTTAAAAGGAAGACAAAAGCCTTGAACTGGTCCTTTAAAAGGAAGACAAAACCCTTGAACTGGTCCTTTAAAAGGAAGACAAAAGCCTTGAACTGGTCCTTTAAAAGGAAGACAAAAGCCTTGAACTGGGACTTCCAGATCCAGACAGTATCTAACATTTGTCTGTCTCATTTTAAAGGCATCGTACAGTAGTAGTTGTCATTAGAGCTACTGAAAAATGTGGTGTTTACAAACGCTTTACCACGAAACGTAGATCGGACCAAACTGTCAAGGCATCGCAGATCATGACTCAAGATCCAGCGATGTCATATCAATCTTACTGCAAGCAATGTTGTCAGAAAAACCTTTTTAGGTTCAACTTTAGGTAGAAAAAAAGTAGGGAATAGGGCTAGGTGGCCAAACGTCTGAATATCCTCTGTACTGGTAACATGGTGTAACAGTACTGTACTGTATTAATTGGTAAAGAGGCATATTCACGTAACTGTTGCAATGTCATTTCTGACTGCACACTGTACTTGCACTTTGGAATACATGATTAATTGTTTTTGAATACATTTACATTTACAACAAGTCCGCAGGAGGGGTAGACCTGTGGCGGCTAAGGGTAAGTGGTATTGTTTGTGTCAAACTTCAGTGCTACACTACTGTGAGTACATAGTAGTACAGACATATTAGCATAGTAGGTTGTATTATAGGCATAGTAGCATATTACATAGTAGATAGTAGTATAGATATAGTAGCATAGTACATACCGTAATTCCTCTAATAGTAACCCCGGCTTGTATTTGTTTCAACTGTAGCGGGTACCAGGCTTGTATTAGGAGGAGGCCTGTATAAGAGGGAGGCCTATATTTAAAATTTTCAAACGGATCATAATGAATAAATCAACATTTTGTGTCAGTTTGAACCCAGTAAAATGTACTGGGTTCATTTATTGAAACCAAGTACTGTATGAAATAGTAAACAGTGCAATTACAGGTGGTCACTGGTCATTTCAACGTTTTCAAAGTGAAATCAAGTAACTAGCTCAGTATGCAGCTCAGTATATTAGTAACCCGGCTTGTATTAGGAGGCCGGCTTATAATTGCTTAGCTCAAGAGCGCACCCGGCCATTAATAGAGACCCGGCTTGTATTTGAGACCCGGTTACTATTAGAGGAATTACGGTAATAGTAAAAGACAGTAACAAGGTTAATTAATTGAATAATTTTTTTATTCAGATATCGATATTGATTTTGACTTTTTGTTTACGTACTCTTGACTTTGTCTATTTTATACTTTTTATCTATTTTATCTAGCACACTCTCAGGAGCTCATACAGAAAAAGGCATTTCATGGAAAAATATTCTGTATTTTACTATGACAACTAGAAACTTGAAACTTGAAAAAGTGTGTTTTCAGTCAACGGCAGAAAATTGTTCGCCTTTCAGAGCCTGGAAAACATTACATGAATAAATAAACAATAATAAAGAAAAACAAAAGCTCTATGTCAGGGTCCTTTCTCTTGCATTCATGTATGTCCCTAGATAATAGCAGCATATTGTTTAAAATGCTCCTATTTACTACATGTAAATGAAATGCAGTGGATGATCCTATGCTTAGAAATGTGCATCCCACACAAACACAGAAGTCGACCTCCTCCCACCCTCACTGTAGAGAAAAAGAGGTTGTTACAGGCCAGACTGTTGTTGTGTGAATGATGACGAAGCAATTTTAAAACAATGTGATATAACACTCAATGTTTTGTCCCATACAAAACAAATCTAAATCACACATGTGTAAATAGTGTGTTGTCACACTGTTTGTTTTTTAGTTGTGGGTTCAGTCATGGACAAAATATCCTGTATATTATCTCAACACATCTTTGTTATGGGTGCATGTTTAAAAAATGTGAATCCTATTTGACCAATGCCCCCCCCCCCCCCCCCCCCCCCCCCGGCCCTGTCCTATGACGGTGTTTGGGTTTATTTAGGAAGGAGACGGTGTTATAGGCTGGAATGCTGTCGTGTGAACGGCGGCAGAAGCACACGCTTTCAGATGTGGAGGGGTTGTGACTTCTAGCCTGCATCTCAGACACAATAGACGTCTGAGACAACAGTAGCCGGATGAAGAATCAAACACACCTGTGCTTACTTGTATTTTTCCACCACCGTCGTTTCATGTCTACCACACAAGATGCCATTCAGATAAGATCCTTTCTGACACGGTATGCCATGTAAATACCAGCATGACTCACTGGCCACTGATTGACATGTCGTGGTCTGCAGGAAATTGAATTGCTACTGGACAATGGTACCAACAAAAGGCCCACGGTACAGAAAAGCATTTGGGGAGAATTTAGGAGAGAATAAATAAAAGTATGAATCCAATGATTCATTAGATTCAGGTTGTCACAGGTTTCCCTTCCGTTCATCTGTGGGAGATCAAAAGATGCTTGGATTAACTGTAAAATTAAAGACATACTAAGTAGTCTGTCATTAGAGCACCAAAACAACTATGTGGTCCTTTAAAAAGGAAGAAAAAAGTCTTGAACTAGTCTGTTAAAAGGATGATAATTTATGCAAATGACATGTTGTTAGCTTTGTTGTGACTGCAACTTTCTCTTGTTCGCGGACGACTCAGCCCTGCTGGTCTCTGCCAAGAACAAGTTATATTTCGTATAGCATCGCGTCCCGCTCTGAGCCTTACGAGATACTCTATATCTCCTGTGATACCTAATGTATCTCCCACGAACAAAAAACACATGCACCCCACCTGTATGGGGCCCCGCCCCTTATGGTGGTACCACCCATATAACCATGACTCTGGTCATGAAACACCCTTCCTCTATTTTCGTCCCAGCGTACTGGATGCTTGCACCATACGAGCTAGCGGAATGAAAAGATTAAGGAAGATTAATAATGTTGGAAGCTTACCGGAGGTTGCTGGCCCCTGGCATCTTCGACGCATGTTTTCGGCGACACGACGGGCCTGTGATGTTCCTCGTTTGATGACTGCACATCGAGGTTCAGCTGTACAAGGCTGGCTGTCGGGCCAGCTTGTACTCAGGTAGGCCCTGTGTCTTCAGGCATGGGTATTAGTGTTAGTAATGCTGGTTTGTGTTGTTAACACAACCTTGTTGTGTGTTGGCGCCAGGGGCAAGATGGTTTGGTGAACGTTCTCTGCAGGGAACGGTTTCCAAGCTGTCTTGGGCGTGCTGCTAAAACATCTAAAGCTATGCTAACATGCTATCGCTACTGCCGCATGCTATCACTACTGCTAATTGCTATGCTGTTTTAATGTCTCCGCCGTGAGATGTTGTCACTCTCCCGCCTCTTGCCCGGTTCATCAATGAAGGTCAGTCGGTAGCTGTTGTGGGGTTTTGAGTTCTATTTACCTTTTTCGGGTAAATGGGTTGACAACGGGGTAGGTCGTGGCTAGGTTCTAGCCAGGTATTACCTTGTGTTCCGGCGGGGTTTGTTGAACGGTGTTCCCATCTGGGTTGGCGTCGGGTAGTGGGGCTATGGGTCCAGCCGACATGGTAAACATGTTGCGTGTCTGTGCACAGGCAATTGTTGTCTTGGGTTCCACATTGCCTGGCGTTAGGCTGCAGTAGTGTAAGGGCAGGGCCGCTTGGGAGAAATGTGAGGCCCTGTGCGTTTTTAGACGCGAGGCCCCCCATCTCCTGGGGCGGCCCTGTGTAGGGGGCTATTGTTTCATTTTGTCACTCCTTTGCTATGAGAAGGTCTGTCTTGCTACAAGCTTTCTCTCCTCTCAAACCATTCATACTGACGGTCAATCGGTATACTGGGGGAGTAGTGCGGGGGGGGGGCTTTGTTTACCTTTTTTGGTAAATGGGCTAAACTAGGGCTGGTGTTCTGTTGTGAATATTTTGAATGAAGACGGGTCTGGTCCGTCTCCCCTTAAACTTTGTGTGTATGGGTTTGCTCATTCTACAGTTTTTGTGGTTTAGCTCTTTTATTCATTTAACCTTTTCATGGTCCACACCACAGTGGAGGGTGCTGTTTGCAATCACCACTGGTGCTCCATGTTAACGTCAGTCCTTTGTTTTTGATATATTGAAACAATGCCCCGCCCGGCCGACACCATGGGTCGGCCTGGCGAGTGGCTGGTGGGCTGTTAAGGCTTGTACCGCCACGGTATGGAATTGGCAACGATTAGAACTGTGTTCGAATTGGTGTTTTTTTCTATTACAGAAATGGTGTCTGGTGGAGGGGCCTTGAGGGCCGGCCGACGTCGACACATCGCGCACGGTGTTGGTAAACCACTCCGTCGAGGATGTTGACGTTATTAGCTTTGACCCAGCCGCAAGCTATAACCGCTCAGGGTTCCCCTCTCCGCAGGGGATTTTGGTCTTCTGCTGGAGCGCGGGCGGTATTGTCCTAGGCCCTACACCGCCTCACACCGCGCAGCCAGAAGAAGAGAGAGCACGGCCTCGTCAGCGGCGATGACGGGGCCCTCGACAGGCGGCCATGTTTCCCCCGCCAGTGGTGCCCTGGTTGGAGAATCGACAGGGTATCGCGAGGCCGACAGTCTTGGCGGCCGAGGGATCGGCCATTTTGGGTGATTTCGGTGTTGGTAAACCACTCCGTCGTCATTTTGCCGCGAGCAGCCCGCTCCCCGCTCAGTCCGCTTTCTGTTACCCTCAGAAGCGGGGCTCTGGGTGTGTTCCTTTGGCTGCGGGCCGCGGACCTTCTTGAAGCGTATGCGGCCCCATTCTTCGCTTCTCATGGAGACAGGGGCTGACACCCAGTTGATGGCTGAGCCTGGGTCTGTCCGTGAGAATGTTGTGCTGTCAAGCGGCTCCCACACCTTGAACTGTGTTGGTTGAGCCTGGTGTTACGTCTGTCAACTTAAGTGTTGTCAGCAGGGGGGCTCGAAACCTTTTGAGGCACACAGTGCGGGCTTCCCCGGCCTCGCCTTCGCCAGGCCAGGTATCATGTTGGTGCTCCCACTCCTGGAATATTGGCAAGTGGTCGCAGCTCACATGATTTGGGGTGGTAGTGATATCACTGCAGGGCTACGGTGTGTAGGAACCCATGGGGGCCTTACACCTTGCATGTCCGGCTGCAGAACAACTCCTTCAGCATGTTCTGGAGGGGTGTTCAGTGGGGGGGCTTTTTTGATCGGAAGCCCCCCGTATCAGACAGGCCCTTTTCTGTCGGGGTTCCCCCTTGGGTGCGATTGCCTCGTGGGTGGTGTCAGGGTCAGGTGTTCCGACACGGAACGCGCTCCTCGCACGATTCCAGGGTTGTCTTCGCACAGCGGGGGGGACCGGGCCAACTATCTACAGTTCCTGGCGGACCTGCGCCACGTGACGGCGGGTGCGTTGGGAGTGTCGTCACATATGACTACGGCAGTACCATATGTCGAGGTAGATGGAGAGAATGGTGAGGCGGGGACTTGTGTTTACACAACCCCACCCGTTTTCAGGTTTGGTACAGACCCTGTTGTCGGGGTCTCCAGCAGGGACAGCTCTGGTCGACGAGATCCAATCTCTGTGGACGAAGCAAGCCATCGTCGTGGCGTTCTCCTCCCGGTGTTCTCTGCCCGAGAAGTCGGGAGGGAGGGGTGTAAGACCCAGGCTGGACCTGTCCCATGGGAAGGTTCAGCATTTTTTGGATCGTCTCCTACCTGTTGAACACTGTCAGGTGGGGGTCTGGTTCTCCTCCATAGACCTGTAGGATGCGTATGCGCATCCCAGATCTTCCATCCTAGGGCTTACCTACGCTTCCTTTGCAGGGTTAGCGTATGAGTACCAGAGGCTGCCGTTCGGTTTTCTCTGGCTCCCCGCATCTTCACCAAGTGCGTGGAGGCCGCACTGGGGCCTCTGCGTCATCCGGGGTTACGGAGTGTTCTGCCCTGATGACGTTCTGGTCCTTCGCGGTCAAGGTGGATCGTCAGGTCTCGTACCAGGCAGGTCTCTACCAGCCTGGGGTTGCTGTAGACTGGATGTAGAGTTTTCCTCTTCCCAGTCAACGGTTGGAGGGCTATGGGCATCCATCTCAGAGCGTGTTGTCAACACGCTCGGGAGGTTCCGTCCTAGGACGGTTACGGCGCTGTCTCACGTCGCGTTTTCACCGACGCCTCCCTCGCTGGTGACGCGTCGGGCCAACGCAGTAGGGGGCAGCTGGCAAACCATGCTGCCCGGTCTGCGCTACGTTCAATGTGTTGGTGTTGAAAGCGGTCCTTCTGGTCCACAAATGGTGTTGATCAGGACGGACGATACGACGTCAGTGTCGTGTATCGACAGACAGGGAGGAGTACGCTCCCCCTGTCTGCACCAGGCGGCGGGCGGCTGGCTATGGGCGTCCTCCATCTGCGCGGCCTAAGGGCTCCCCACATCCCCGGCAGGGAGAATGTGGGTGCAGGTGTACTGTCGCGGGGCGGCCCTCATCCTGACGGGTGAGGATTGCGTCTGGACATGGCCAGGCAGGTCTGGGACCGATGCCGTGCCGCCAGGGATTCTTCCCCATACATCTGTTAGGTCAGTTGTTGGGACGGGTACGTTGAGGGGCGCAGGTCCTTGATCCTGATGGTGTTACCATCTGGAATGCGCATGCTCCCTCCACTGTCGCGCTTACGCGGGCAGATGACGTATGTTCCAAGTGTGGTGTAAGGCGGGGGGCCAGGACTCAGTCTCCTGCCCCCTGGTTGCTGTCCTTAGTTACCTCCAGTCTCTCCTTGATAGACTGTCGGCTTCGACGGTGAGGGTATATGCAGCAGCTATATCCTCCTATCATGAGGGGTTTGAGGGGATGTCTTGTTCAGCCACCCTCTTGTGAAGCGTTTCCTGCTTGGCGCTCGACGCGTTAAGCCGGTGCAACGCTCCTTGGCTCCGACTTGGGATCTTCAATTGGTCCTCGGTCGGTTGTCCTTGGCCCCGTTTGAGCCGCTCGAGCGGGCGCCGTTGGGACAGCTGTCCTTCAGGACCGCGTTCCTTCTGGCTGTCACTTCCGCTAAACGCGTAGGTGAGCTCTGTGCTCTCTCGGTACGTCCAGAGTGCCTGTCTTTTCGGACCGATTGCGGTGTCACTCTGCGACCTAATCCTGCTTTCGTGCCTAAGAATATCCGGAGTTCCTTCCGCTCCCGGGATATTGTGGTTCAGGCGTTTCGTCCTCCTCCTCACACTGGTGAGTTAGATGCGGGCCTTCACCTGTCATGTCCAGTCCGTGCTTGGGGATTTACCTCAGCCGTACTCAGGATTTCAGGGTTACCGACCAGCTTTTTGTCTGTTACGGTGGGGCTCGTGCTGGTAAGGCACTGTCGGAGCAGCGCCTGTCCCATTGGTTGTGCGAGGGTGTTACCCTCTGCTACACGCTGGCTGGGCAGGATCCCCCTGGGGGCGTCAGGGCGCACTCCACTCGTGGGGTGGCTGCCTCTGCCGCTCTCCTGGGTGGGGCCTCGGTGGAGGCCATCTGTGCTGCAGCTTCATGGTCCTCACCGGGCCCCTTTGTAAGGTTTTACCTCATGGACATGACCGGGGGTTCTGTCTCCCAGGCGGTTCTGGGGTCTGTGGCCTTTCCTGCTTCCCGTCCTTTGGTCGGGTAGCAGGAGTGTATGGGTATGGGCCGCAGTGTGTTGAGTCACACGTGGTTCCGCCTGTACGGTGTGTTCAAGGGGTTCTGGCTCCCTCTTGTTCGCATTCAGGTGGAGTTGACTGCGCCCCCCCTTCGTTAGGAAGGATGGGGTGACAGGGCTCCCCGCACCCCTTGATGTGGGCTTACGGGTCCTCAGGGGGTACATCTGTCGGGTCTCGCGCCCGCTCTTCCCCATTATCTCGTAAGGCTCAGAGCGGGACGCGATGCTATACGAAATATAACGATAGGTTATGTAGATAACCTAGTTATATTAGTATTGGCTAAGCGTCCCGCTCTGCGCGCCCTGAGTTCCCTCTTGAGGGGTCTTTTCCTGGGACGGGTTTTTGGCGAGGAAGGGTGTTTCATGACCAGAGTCATGGTTATATGGGTGGTACCACCATAAGGGGCGGGGCCCCATACAGGTGGGGTGCATGTGTTTTTTGTTCGTGGGAGATACATTAGGTATCACAGGAGATATAGAGTATCTCGTAAGGCTCAGAGCGGGACGCTTAGCCAATACTAATATAACTAGGTTATCTACATAACCTATCGTTACAGGTTGAAAAAACCCTCAGCTCAGAACTCGGCAGAATCTGCACCTGGCTCGCTGATAACAAACTATCATTACACCTGGGTAAAACAGAGTCCATTCTCTTCGGATCAAATAAAAAACTCAGCAAGACCGACGGCTTCTCAGTTACAGTGGGTGACAATATTGTCACAAGGAAAGATGAAATTACATACCTAGGTTCCATCCTAGAGGCAAATCTTTCCTGTGACAAAATGGCATCCAATGTAATCAAAAAAGTCAACCAACAAACTATATTCTTGTACCGGATCTCCTCTCTGGTAAACAAGAATACCCTGAAGACTCTGGCAGGAGCACTCATTCAAGGGTACTACGACTATGCTTGCACCTCATGGTACCAAAGCACCTCAAAGGCGCTAAAAACAAGATTACAAACATCACAAAACAAACTGGTCAGACTACTACTTGACCTTACTCCTAGAACCCACCTCACCCCTGCCCACTTTGACTACCTAGGATGGCTTAGAGTAGACGACAGAGTACAGCAACTTTCAATGGGCCTGGTCTACAAGATACACTACACGACTAAGGTACCCATGTACATGTCAAAATACTTCCCAAAGGTCAGTGAATACCACGACCACAACACCAGAGGGAGCTCCACAAATCATGTTAAACCCAGATTCGGCTCAAACAAGGGACTAAACGCAATTATGCCACATAAATGTGGAACGCCCTACCCAAAGCTGTAAAGGAATGTGAATCACTACCCACTTTCAAAACCACTCTCAAAGAGCACCTACGGGAGACTGCAATTCAAATTCCCTGTAAATGTACAGTAAATGTCCTAACCCAATAATACACGAGACCCTCTTCTTGGGACCAAGTAAGGTTTTGCCGATATTCCAATGTACAGTTTTGCTTGTACAACTGTACAGTTTCCCCACCCCGCCTACCCAACCACCACCCCCCACCCCACCCCACCCACCCAATCACCTCCAATGTACAGTCCCCCCCCACCCCACCTACCCAACCACCCCCCCACCCCACCTCCTCCAATGTACAGTTTCTACGTCAAATGTATATACTCTCTTTTTTAGACTATTTTTGTATCACAAACAGTACTGTATTTGTAAATCTGGTATGTCATAAATGTATAGATGTAGCAGTACTGTCTATCTGTATGTCATGTATGTCATATATGTTATGATGAATTGAAAATGGGGGACCCTGATGTATACAAGACGAAAGTCTTTCTCTGGTCTGCATCCCCTTAACAATTGTGTGTATTGAGCTGTACTGTATTGGACCCATTCTGCAATCTGGTAATAAAGTTTTCAATCAATCAATCAATCAATCAATCAATCAATCAATCAATCAATCAATCAATCAATCAATCAATCAATGAGCCCTGAACTGGTCCTTTAAAAGGAGGACACAAGCCTTGAACTGGTCCTTTAAAAGGAAGAAAAAACCCTTGAACTGGTCCTTTAAAAGGAAGACAAAAGCCTTGAACTGGGACTTCCAGATCCAGACAGCATCTAACATTCGTCTGTCTCATTTTAAAGGCATCGTACAGTAGTAGTTGTCATTAGAGCTACTAAAAAATGTGGTGTTTACAAACGCTTTACCACGAAACGTAGATCAGACCAAACTGTCAAGGCGTCGCAGATCATACATGACTCAAGATCCAGCAATATCATATCAATCTTACTGCAAACAATGTTGTCAGAAAAACCTTTTAGGTTCAACTTTAGGTAGAAAAATTGCACCATTTATTTTACCAGATATATAGCAATACTGTAGCCGAAATAGAACATAACATTGGACGTAGAGCAAGTGCGCTGAATTTAGCACTGACATCCGACGTTATAACGGCCAACCGGCGTAAAATAACATGCATTCTGAACGATAATGGCACGATAATACCATCCTTTTTTTTTTTTTTTTGATCTTTTTCCCCCTCCATTTTCCTCCGATTTTCTCCCATCCCAATGTTAGTCGTATGCCAATTAGACGTATGTTCCAAGTGTGGTGTAAGGCGGGGGGCCAGGACTCAGTCTCCTGCCCCCTGGTTGCTGTCCTTAGTTACCTCCAGTCTCTCCTTGATAGACTGTCGGCTTCGACGGTGAGGGTATATGCAGCAGCTATATCCTCCTATCATGAGGGGTTTGAGGGGATGTCTTGTTCAGCCACCCTCTTGTGAAGCGTTTCCTGCTTGGCGCTCGACGCGTTAAGCCGGTGCAACGCTCCTTGGCTCCGACTTGGGATCTTCAATTGGTCCTCGGTCGGTTGTCCTTGGCCCCGTTTGAGCCGCTCGAGCGGGCGCCGTTGGGACAGCTGTCCTTCAGGACCGCGTTCCTTCTGGCTGTCACTTCCGCTAAACGCGTAGGTGAGCTCTGTGCTCTCTCGGTACGTCCAGAGTGCCTGTCTTTTCGGACCGATTGCGGTGTCACTCTGCGACCTAATCCTGCTTTCGTGCCTAAGAATATCCGGAGTTCCTTCCGCTCCCGGGATATTGTGGTTCAGGCGTTTCGTCCTCCTCCTCACACTGGTGAGTTAGATGCGGGCCTTCACCTGTCATGTCCAGTCCGTGCTTGGGGATTTACCTCAGCCGTACTCAGGATTTCAGGGTTACCGACCAGCTTTTTGTCTGTTACGGTGGGGCTCGTGCTGGTAAGGCACTGTCGGAGCAGCGCCTGTCCCATTGGTTGTGCGAGGGTGTTACCCTCTGCTACACGCTGGCTGGGCAGGATCCCCCTGGGGGCGTCAGGGCGCACTCCACTCGTGGGGTGGCTGCCTCTGCCGCTCTCCTGGGTGGGGCCTCGGTGGAGGCCATCTGTGCTGCAGCTTCATGGTCCTCACCGGGCCCCTTTGTAAGGTTTTACCTCATGGACATGACCGGGGGTTCTGTCTCCCAGGCGGTTCTGGGGTCTGTGGCCTTTCCTGCTTCCCGTCCTTTGGTCGGGTAGCAGGAGTGTATGGGTATGGGCCGCAGTGTGTTGAGTCACACGTGGTTCCGCCTGTACGGTGTGTTCAAGGGGTTCTGGCTCCCTCTTGTTCGCATTCAGGTGGAGTTGACTGCGCCCCCCCTTCGTTAGGAAGGATGGGGTGACAGGGCTCCCCGCACCCCTTGATGTGGGCTTACGGGTCCTCAGGGGGTACATCTGTCGGGTCTCGCGCCCGCTCTTCCCCATTATCTCGTAAGGCTCAGAGCGGGACGCGATGCTATACGAAATATAACGATAGGTTATGTAGATAACCTAGTTATATTAGTATTGGCTAAGCGTCCCGCTCTGCGCGCCCTGAGTTCCCTCTTGAGGGGTCTTTTCCTGGGACGGGTTTTTGGCGAGGAAGGGTGTTTCATGACCAGAGTCATGGTTATATGGGTGGTACCACCATAAGGGGCGGGGCCCCATACAGGTGGGGTGCATGTGTTTTTTGTTCGTGGGAGATACATTAGGTATCACAGGAGATATAGAGTATCTCGTAAGGCTCAGAGCGGGACGCTTAGCCAATACTAATATAACTAGGTTATCTACATAACCTATCGTTACAGGTTGAAAAAACCCTCAGCTCAGAACTCGGCAGAATCTGCACCTGGCTCGCTGATAACAAACTATCATTACACCTGGGTAAAACAGAGTCCATTCTCTTCGGATCAAATAAAAAACTCAGCAAGACCGACGGCTTCTCAGTTACAGTGGGTGACAATATTGTCACAAGGAAAGATGAAATTACATACCTAGGTTCCATCCTAGAGGCAAATCTTTCCTGTGACAAAATGGCATCCAATGTAATCAAAAAAGTCAACCAACAAACTATATTCTTGTACCGGATCTCCTCTCTGGTAAACAAGAATACCCTGAAGACTCTGGCAGGAGCACTCATTCAAGGGTACTACGACTATGCTTGCACCTCATGGTACCAAAGCACCTCAAAGGCGCTAAAAACAAGATTACAAACATCACAAAACAAACTGGTCAGACTACTACTTGACCTTACTCCTAGAACCCACCTCACCCCTGCCCACTTTGACTACCTAGGATGGCTTAGAGTAGACGACAGAGTACAGCAACTTTCAATGGGCCTGGTCTACAAGATACACTACACGACTAAGGTACCCATGTACATGTCAAAATACTTCCCAAAGGTCAGTGAATACCACGACCACAACACCAGAGGGAGCTCCACAAATCATGTTAAACCCAGATTCGGCTCAAACAAGGGACTAAACGCAATTATGCCACATAAATGTGGAACGCCCTACCCAAAGCTGTAAAGGAATGTGAATCACTACCCACTTTCAAAACCACTCTCAAAGAGCACCTACGGGAGACTGCAATTCAAATTCCCTGTAAATGTACAGTAAATGTCCTAACCCAATAATACACGAGACCCTCTTCTTGGGACCAAGTAAGGTTTTGCCGATATTCCAATGTACAGTTTTGCTTGTACAACTGTACAGTTTCCCCACCCCGCCTACCCAACCACCACCCCCCACCCCACCCCACCCACCCAATCACCTCCAATGTACAGTCCCCCCCCACCCCACCTACCCAACCACCCCCCCACCCCACCTCCTCCAATGTACAGTTTCTACGTCAAATGTATATACTCTCTTTTTTAGACTATTTTTGTATCACAAACAGTACTGTATTTGTAAATCTGGTATGTCATAAATGTATAGATGTAGCAGTACTGTCTATCTGTATGTCATGTATGTCATATATGTTATGATGAATTGAAAATGGGGGACCCTGATGTATACAAGACGAAAGTCTTTCTCTGGTCTGCATCCCCTTAACAATTGTGTGTATTGAGCTGTACTGTATTGGACCCATTCTGCAATCTGGTAATAAAGTTTTCAATCAATCAATCAATCAATCAATCAATCAATCAATCAATCAATCAATCAATCAATCAATCAATCAATGAGCCCTGAACTGGTCCTTTAAAAGGAGGACACAAGCCTTGAACTGGTCCTTTAAAAGGAAGAAAAAACCCTTGAACTGGTCCTTTAAAAGGAAGACAAAAGCCTTGAACTGGGACTTCCAGATCCAGACAGCATCTAACATTCGTCTGTCTCATTTTAAAGGCATCGTACAGTAGTAGTTGTCATTAGAGCTACTAAAAAATGTGGTGTTTACAAACGCTTTACCACGAAACGTAGATCAGACCAAACTGTCAAGGCGTCGCAGATCATACATGACTCAAGATCCAGCAATATCATATCAATCTTACTGCAAACAATGTTGTCAGAAAAACCTTTTAGGTTCAACTTTAGGTAGAAAAATTGCACCATTTATTTTACCAGATATATAGCAATACTGTAGCCGAAATAGAACATAACATTGGACGTAGAGCAAGTGCGCTGAATTTAGCACTGACATCCGACGTTATAACGGCCAACCGGCGTAAAATAACATGCATTCTGAACGATAATGGCACGATAATACCATCCTTTTTTTTTTTTTTTGATCTTTTTCCCCCTCCATTTTCCTCCGATTTTCTCCCATCCCAATGTTAGTCGTATGCCAATTCCCAGTCCCTTCCTGGTCGCTGCGCACTTACCCCCCACAGTCAGATCATCTGGGAGAGTGGAGGCTACCACGTGCTTCCTCCGACACACGTCCAGCCAATCACCGCTTCTTTTCACCTGGCAGCGCGGATTCTCATCGAGAGGGCGTAGCGTGTGGGAGGACCACACTATCCCCCTCAAGTCTTATCCGCGCTTAGCAGGCGCCCCGACCGAACTGTAGGAGTCACTGTTTACAACGACCCGGACCCACCCCGCCAGCTTCTCCCACCCTCTAATACAGCCAATTGTATTAGTGCAGACGGCCAGCCAAGCTGGTGACAACCCCGGAGCTGTGAGCTGGATTCGAACAGGCGAATCCAGCTCACAACGCCGGGGTTGGTGACGAACGCAATCTCCGCTCGGCCACCTAACCGCCGCCAATACCATCCTTTCTAAATGCTTCATCTATAAACACAAAACTGCTCCACCAGCAGTGTCTCGTTTTCCGGATGTAAGACGGACGTGTGCAGGTAGACGTGTGCAGGTAGACTACGTGTGCAGGTAGACGTGTGCAGCTTAGTGTTTGCTCAAAAGACGAGACAATGCAACGAAGCAAACTGGACACGTGACAAATTGTGGTCGGATCTTTTTTCAAAGTAGAAGTCGTCGGTAGGTCATTACTTACACAGCTGAGGGGAATCATTGGCTACAGTGTCAGGGTAGAATTAACTGGTCGTACATTGAGTGCCATGCCTGTGAGCCACCACTAGGGGCAGATTAGCTAACCGTGAATGAGTGAGTGAGTGAGTGAGTGAGTGAGTGAGTGAGTGAGTGAGTGAGTGAGTGAGTGAGTGAGTGAGTGAGTGAGGGAAATCCTGGGATTTCTCGTCCATGTCAGTGTGTACGCGTAATAAGGAGGCAAAAAGGAACATATATGCAATATATTTGCATTTGTTAGCCCTGCTACAGTAGTGAACAATTAATCCATGACAAAGCTAGCTATGTAAAAGGTGAAAGACTCCCACTCACAGCCATGCTGATTTGGCAAAAAGAATTCAAGCCGTTTTTGCTTGAAACAACTTTTAGTCAGGGGAGTGCCATGATTTCTCCATAGAGCTCCATTATACTTTTACTCACGGGAGTGCCATGGTTTCTCCATAGAGCTCCATTATACTTTTAGTCAGGGGAGTGTCATGGTTTCTCCATAGAGCTCCATTATATTTTTAGTCAGGGGAGTGCCATGGTTTCTCCATAGAGCTCCATTATACTTTTAGTCAGGAGAGTGCCATGGTTTCTCCATAGAGCTCCATTATACTTTTAGTCAGGGGAGTGCCATGGTTTCTCCATAGAGCGTCGCAACTCAGTCACGTGATTCAGTGGGTTTTGCTGATTGACTCAAAACACGAAGAAACCTATATATGAGGCGTTTTACATCTAAAAGAAAAGAGAGCATCATGTCTGCTGACTGACCAAAATGTAATGAAGGGGGACTGAATGTGATGCAGTTTGCTTTATACTTTTGCTTTTCAAAAGGTATACTGGTATTGAGGTATTTGATATGTCTAAAACAAACACATGCAAATCTAACGATATTTCAGTTTGGGGTTGAGTTGATATACTGAGGAAAACAAAACAAAAGCATCACGGTGTGTGCAAATGCTAGTGATATTTATAATCCACGGGGGGGAATTCCACACCTCAAAATGATAAACTGTAATTACTGTACTTCATATAGCTTTGAGGAGAATCACCACCGTGGTCTAAACCTACCCTGCCAAACTGGCTTTAACTCCAGTGAAAACACACACGATGGATAACAGACAAAGGAGACAAACTTGTTTCAGAGTCAGACAGACAGTTAGTTCCTGTGTAGCCTACCGTAGCGTGGCAGCACCTGCCTGCCAGCTCATTATGGCTCTCGCTCTTATCAGAAGCTCATCTTTAGCTCTGCAAACATGCCCCGCTTCCCCCCCGGCACCATTAATTTTGTCCGTGAAAACACTGTGACTTGAGATATTTGTCAACAACCCTTTGGTACCTGAACAAACCGGACGGGCCTAGTTACGCCGGACCCGGCTCCCACGTGTGTCTTTCAGCAATGGGGGGGGAGTCGGCCGGTCGAAGTGAAAGTGAGAACAAGAGCGAAACAATGTGAAAACAAGAAAAATAATATAGTTATGAATGGACGGAAGTCGTTCGCTCTATTGCATCACGGTATATGTGTGTGTGTGTGTGTGTGTGTTTTGAATTATAGTGTATCTCTCGTCTCTCGTCTCTCTCTCTCTCTCTCTCTCTCTCTCTCTCTCTCTGATTAGGTCTAGATTGAACATTTGAAAAAAGGTCAAAATCCTTAAACTGGTACTTTAAAAAGGAAGACAAAAGCCTTGAACCGGTCCTTTAAAAGGAAGAAAAAATAATACATTTGACAAATATGGATTTACTAGAATCTTAAAAAAAACATAATGCCATCAAAGAGCGCCCTCTAGGTGAAAGAGCCCCGCTTGGTACTGCACTTTGTTTAAGATGTTTTGTTCTAATAAGTGGGTTCAGTAACTTATCACACTATGCGTTTCTCCAGACCCCACAGCGACCCCTCCCCCGCCTCCCCACTCAACTCCAAGCCGCACTAAAGACCAAAACAAAACAATGTAAACAAAGTGCAATACCTAAGTGAGGGTTCTTTTGCCAGCGTTACAGATTCTACCTTTAAAGGGGGAAACCGGCCACATTAAGAATTCCAATGTGTGATTTCTATGGCAGAGGAAAATAACATGTTCACTATCAAATACTTGTGAATAGGGATGTTCGATATTGGCTTTTTTACCGATATCCGATATTGTCCAACTCTTAATTTCCGATACCGATATCAACCGATACCGATATATGCAGGGTTTCCCCCTCCCAAAAAACTTAATAATTTCAGGTAATTAACATTACATATCTCTTGTCGTGGAATTAACACAACATTATGCATACTTTTGACAATAAATAAAATCTGAATTTGTTCTTACTTTCTTGCCTGGGTAAATAAAGTTTAAATAAATGTAAAAAAATAAAAATATATATATATTTTTTTTAAAAACCGATACCGATCATTTCCGATATCACATTTTAATGCCAATATCGGCCGATAATATCAGTAGGCCGATTATATCAGACATCCCTACTTGTGAACATGAGCTACTCTCTCGTGAAGTAAGACTCAAGCTTGTGTGATGTCATCAGGTATAACGCGTGTGTGATGTCATCAGGTATAACGCTTGTGTGATGTCATCAGGTATAACGCTTGTGTGATGTCATCAGGTATAACGCTTGTGTGATGTCATCAGGTATAACGCTTGTGTGATGTCATCAGGTATAACGCGTGTGTGATGTCATCAGGTATAACGCTTGTGTGATGTCATCAGGTATAACTCTTGTGTGATGTCATCAGGTATAACGCTTGTGTGATGTCATCAGGTATAACGCTTGTGTGATGTCATCAGGTATAACGCTTGTGTGATGTCATCAGGTATAACGCTTGTGTGATGTCATCAGGTATAACGCTTGTGTGATGTCATCAGGTATAACGCTTGTGTGATGTCATCAGGTATAACGCTTGTGTGATGTCATCAGGTATAACGCTTGTGTGATGTCATCAGGTATAACGCTTGTGTGATGTCATCAGGTATAACGCGTGTGTGATGTCATCAGGTATAACGCTTGTGTGATGTCATCAGGTATAACTCTTGTGTGATGTCATCAGGTATAACGCTTGTGTGATGTCATCAGGTATAACGCTTGTGTGATGTCATCAGGTATAACGCTTGTGTGATGTCATCAGGTATAACGCTTGTGTGATGTCATCAGGTATAACGCTTGTGTGATGTCATCAGGTATAACGCTTGTGTGATGTCATCAGGTATAACGCTTGTGTGATGTCTTTAGGTATAAAGCGTGTGTGATATCATCAGGTATAACGCTTGTGTGATGTCAT
>NW_028173013.1:0-38573 GCF_963971535.1 Notolepis coatsorum
TCACAGACTGATACATAGCCAATGAGCCGTTAGCCTAGAAGAAGACACATTTTGACCTTTGACCTATTTGAAATTAGTACAAGCATGTAACATTCAATCTGAAATGAATTATACCATCAGATTTGATCTGGATGTATGAAGACACCTGTCTTCCCAATTCAAAAGCCATGCTGGTTGGGCACCAGTTTGTTGACCGGCCAGTCACACCTTACTGTAAATTGTACCTAAAATTGTACCTCATCCCATTTCTGCTTTGCACTAGATAGTACTGTACATTAGTACACTGCATAGTATTGTATATTATATGGTAACTCAGAACATTGTACATATGTCTATACCGAACACTGTGACCTCATTTTTCTTCTTCTAAGTTACATGCTATATTATGTTATTTGATACTATCTTGTCTAGCACAGTCTCTGGAGCGTAACAGTAAGAAGCATTTTGTATGACAACTATTAAAGAACTTGAACTTGAACTTAACCCGTGCGTACGACCATTTCTAAGCAAAGTGTGGGATTTATCAATTTGAACGTGAACTTGACTTTGTGCTTATATTTACGCACAGCTCGGAGCATGCGTAGCTGACGCCCCGTGGTAGAAGATCGTTACTGCAGACGGACGGCATATGCGCATGCATTAGTTTCAACGCGGAAATACGCTTTCGTGCATTACTCCCGACACTGGCGCGTGTTCTGTATGAACCGTAATTCATTATAGTTCATTATGAAATAGTGACAGTAGTGTAATTATAACGGGCTCATGCGCGAACAAGAGGTTGGCTTGCTTGTTTGGCACGGGGGGCAGACGCAGAACACCCACCTCCAAACGCCATTAAATATTGTTTCAAATAAAAAGCGACATACTATTATTTTGTGTCATGTTTCCAAATAAGATTGGCCACAACGAAATGCTTTCTACTTCAATTTGTTGGTTAGTATTACTGTACCACCCATTGTGAGTGACAACAGCCTTGTGAGCTCCCGCACACAGACATGATGGAATTCAAGTTCATGTTTGTATTGATCACATAGGCAGGCTACACATGGCGTATAGGCTACATCATACATGGCAGTGAGATTCATTGTTCTTGTATATGCTCTCATATTATTGTTTATATAGGCTACCCAATACTGACATCAAAATAGATTGTATGCCTCTAGAAATCATAGGCAGCAGGTAGAAAATTGACGGAAAATCCGTCGCGATTTGGAATAAAATTGAGGAGAACTTTAATCCCTGGGTATTAATCGAACAAAACGGAAAAAGGCAGTCATATTCCAGCACAGTCTTTATTAGTGTTTGCGCTGCCCAGGCAGCAATGGTTAATAGATATCATATCCGACATCACGTACATGTACACATCTGTCAGCCTGTCACATATTTCTCCATAACACGCTTCCCTCGGCTTAGTCCACTTTTCCACATTTCATGGGGGTGTTCCATTACCGTATATGGTTAATCAGGGCGGTTCTGGTATGCAAATACTTAAAACAGTGCACGAGCTCCAGCGTAGGATCAAAGTGATATTTATCAAGACAGGTGTGCGTAGGACCTGTGTACGCACGTGTGATAAATCCAGTTTTTTTTGTGCATGCACACATTCTAAATTCTGTGCTTATGTATGAAAATAGAACACTTTCTAAGAATTTTTGATAAATGAGGGCCCAGGGATCTATGGATTGGAGTGTCTAATACTTCATCGTATGAAAAGGGACTAAAGGAGAATTGAGGGGTGTGATCCACGGAACTCACACATCAGTGTTTATATCAACATTAAGATCAACAGGAAGAAGTCTGATATATTCTCTCAAACAGGTTCCCAGCAACTACAAAGTGTTTATTTGCAATTAAATGCAAGACCAATTGAGTTTTGGCTGGAAATAACACAATCGTCAACACTAATATGAGTGGGTAGTGAATTAGAGGTCGTTTTTCTTAAGTTAACTGCCTTCCAAAACTGAGCCAGGTTTGCATAGGAACTTGTAATTAAATCTAAGTAGTAATCTGATTTAGACTTTCTCATAGCTGTGGTACATGTGTTTCTGAGCTGTTTGAAGACAAGCCAGTGTTGTGGATCACCTGAGCGTCCAGCACGTGACCAGGCCTTATTCCTGCCATTAACACATTCAGGGCCATTGGGATGCATCTAATAAATCTCTAGAGGACCGGCAAATGTAAACAGACGTGGGGCTGTTTGTAGAGCTAAATCTATACTTTATAGTATTGCTATCTGTCCATTCTCATTGTCAATTGAGACCATAAACCGTCCCTTCAAAATGGCTTAAAGAAAAGAAATGTCATCAATACGTTCTCATTTTATAGCGCCGTGAATATATGTGTTATACGGGATTTCGGCTAGGATATTTCCTGGGAGGCGAGATAAAGGGCTAATAGCTACTAACGCTAATTTTTTTTTTTTTTTTTTTTTTTTTTTTTTGCAGTTTTGGCGCCCCCCTCTATATCTGCAACCATTATTTTTACATAAAAAAAATTCTAACATAAGGGAAAATGAGCCAAAAATCTAAAACGGTCAGTCGGTCTGAGCCTCAGCTTTAGGTGTTCACAGTCAGAACATGCTAGAGCGCTGTGCATTGATGGGTATCGGTCAAGTGTTTATAGAATTGAGCGTTGAGGAAAGAAAGACTAACGTTAGAGAACTATGAAGAGGCAAAAGCCATAGGGGGGGGGGGGGGGGGGGGCGGCGCAGTGGTGAATCTCGCCTAGGGCGCCAAATGTGCTAGGTCCGCCCCTGCGGGGGATGTCGTTTCTGATTATTGATTACCAATAACCGCGTTAGCCTCATTAGCCTCATTCATTGATCGGATGGATGGCTATCAAAACAAGGGGTGTACTTTACGTGGAAAATATCTTACCGTGGGTCGGTGGGATCCCCCCGGCCCCGAGCATTTCCCCGTTATCTGGTAGATCGATATGTCCATTGGCTGATGATAAATCCCCTTATTGCATAGTGAAATCCGCAATCCAAAACGTAATCCAAGCTACATGCTGCACATCCAGAATCCTGCTAACTGAAATCTCCATTGAAAGTAAAAGAAAAAAGAATGATCCGTTCAGCCACAGGGCACACTGCATTATCGCAATAGAGCCCCTAAGAGGATCTGGTCGGTATTGCACTTTGTCGAATTCAAAGAGTAGGGTAAATCTGCAATGCAGCTTGGCGACCTTGAATAGGTTATTAATATGGAATAAAAGCAATAACTTGCCACGGATATATCCGTGCTTCTGTCCACAACGGGTGGAATCGAAACACGGAGATCTCCGTGGTCGGGCGCCATTGTGTTAAGCAGTTGACAATTCATGCGAGAACCAGGGTGCTATTCTAGCTTTAATTCTCTTGAGAGGAGCATGTTTATTGATCAGAGAAATAAGAGTATTTGTGAAGAGGTCAAGGGTCACTTGAACATTGGTGGACTCTGCCATGAAGAGGATGTTGCTATGCATAATCATTCATGAAAGCTTGTTCATTTAAACATTTTAAATTCCTTTTCATGACCGTATTTGACCTAGTTTTTGTACATTTTCGTACTGCTCACACATGCAGTAGGAGTCGGACAGTGATCACTATTACCCAGATCAAAAACACCAGTGGCCACAATTTTGTCAATTCTATTGGAAAATACAAGATCAATTAGTGTGGATTTTGAAAAGTCTTTCAAGTACATTACAAATACATTTTATAATAAAATAAATGTGGGGGTGCTCAAGTAGCACACCACGTACTGCTTTCCCGGACCTTTGCCGAAGTCTTCCCCTGTCTGTCTCCCATTCTTCCTTTCTCTCTACCGGACTGCCCGGTAGTAAAAAAAACAATACAAAAATCTACCAAAAACACAATACATTTTTTTTTCTTTTTTTAAATGTGTTTGCTTGATTGCATGATCTCGTGCAAGGGTTAATATTCATGTAGTCACTCTATTATCTGCTCATCAGTAGATCATCTATATCTATATCAGAGACACTGAACACAACATAAATACATTTACATTTACATTTAGTCATTTAGCTGACGCTTTTATCCAAAGCGACTTACAAGTTCTGTATGACAGGTCATCAGGAAGGGTACAAGTCTATCAGCTTTGCGTGTTACAGTGTGGGTTCGTTAGTTAGGGTTAGATTTTTAAATTTTTTAAATTTTTTATTATTTCAGATAATGGTTGAAGAAGTGCGTCTTTAGTCGACGGCGAAAGATTGGACGGGATTCGGCTGTCCTAACTGGGGTGGGTAGTTCATTCCACCATTGTGGGGCAAGGACTGAGAATAGGCGGCTTCTCTTTGATGACCCTCCCGGAGCTCAGATAGGAGTAGGTCTGAGGCGGCCAGAAGATGCAGAGCGTAGGGGTCTTGAGGGTGTGTAGAGAGACCATTGACCGGAGGTAGGCGGGAGCGGTTCCATTTGCCGCATGGTATGCTAGGTCGAGGGCCTTGAAGCGGATACGTGCAGCAATGGGGAGCCAGTGCAGGTCCCTAAGAAGTGGGGTGACATGGGCCGACTTCGGTAGGTTTGAGATCAGGCGAGCCGCTGCGTTTTGAATGAGTTGAAGAGGCTTGGTGGCAGTGGCCGGGAGGCCAGCTAGCAGTGCGTTGCAGTAGTCGAGGCGGGAGATGACTGTTGATTGGACGAAGAGTTGGATGACTTCTTTTGTCAGGAAGGGGCGGATCCTTCTGACGTTGCTCAGGAGGAATCTGCAGGTTCTGGTTGTCGCTGCGATGTGAGCAGAGAAGTTCAACTGGTCGTCGAGGACAACACCAAGGTTCTTGGCGGTCGGGACACGGTCACAGCTGCATTCTCGACTGTGATGGAGAGGTCGGTCAGGGGGGAGGATTTGGCCGGCAGGTGGAGCAATTCTGTTTTGGTTAGGTTCAGTTTGAGGTGGTTGGTCGTCATCCAGGCGGAGATGTCGGACAGACAGGCCGAGATCCGCTCAGAGACGTGGATATCTGAGGGAGGGAAGGAGAGGAAGAGTTGAGTATCATCGGCATAACAATGATATGAGAAGCCATGAGACGTGATAATGTTACCCAGTGATCTAGTGTAGAGGGAGAAGAGAAGGGGTCCTAGGACCAAGCCCTGGGGGACACCCGTCCGCAGGGGGCGGGTGGCCGACAGAGTCCCTCTCCATGACACTTGGTAGGAGCGGTCATTGAGGTATGATGTCAGCCATGTCAGCGCAGATCCAGCCACTCCCATTCCTGCGAGGGCCGCGAGGATCTGATGGTTGACTGTGTCGAAGGCTGCAGATAGATCTAGGAGAATCAGGACAGAGGAGAGGCCTTTCGCTTTTGCTAAGTGAAGTGCCTCTGTGACCGCAATGAGGGCAGTTTCTGTGGAGTGGCCAGTCCGGAAGCCAGACTGATTAGGGTCTAGGAGGTCATTCTGTAAGACAGGGCTATTCAACTAAATTGTTCAGGGGGCCACATTGTCAGAAACCCAAGGGGCCAGGGGCCGGACTGCCACGGTGCCTCCCCGTGCTATGAATATATGTACACTTGACACAACACACAACCACATTTTCACAACTTTTATTTAACTACATTGCAAAAGTAGTATACTTTTCAAAAAAAGTGCTTAATTTATGTGCCACATCTGCAACATCTCCTGCAAAAAGTGCTTCATTTAAGTGCATGATGTGCATCTGAACATTCTAACATCAACACTTGAACAAAAAAACACATTTATAGTGCAGCTGAGCTCATGAAAAAGTGCTTCATGTCTGTGCAACAACAGCAAATCACAGCATCTTATTAGCACTTATTGTCCACTCTTAACTCTCAAACATCAGGGGGGGTGGGGGGCAGACAGGCCTAGCCTACATACACACATCTAATGAGAGAGATTGCACTTCTTTGACTGGGCAATGGCAGAGAAAAAGGGTTCATAGGAAGTGAGGGCTACCCGCAAACAGTGATGCAAATGCTCATTTGTCAAGGAGGACAAACATTGTTAGCACAGATATTGCCAGCGTTATTATTTTGGGGAATGTGTTGACATGAATACACTTCATCCAAAATGTTGTGGTGGATTCATTCTCAAGTGCCTGCTTCAGAGCAGATGATGCTTGCATGTCAATTATTTCAAGTTGCAGGAGACCTTCATCAATGTGAAGTGATGCAAGGAACTCTTGTCCTTTTGTGGAAATAGCAGCTACATTGTATGTCTCATTAAGGTTAATAAAGCTGTTATTCTGCACTTATTAACAGTTAACTATGCTTTTTGCAGCTACTGGATGTAAAGCAAGAACAATGCCTTATTAAGGTAATCTTTTTTTATGCAACAGTGGAGTCTGTTCTCCTATATGGCAGTGAATGCTGGACCCTGAAGCCCACCCTGCAGAAGTCCCTGGATGGGTGCTACACCTGGGGGGTTATTCTTTTCATCACTAAATTGTATATTGTAAAAAATATTCTGAAAACATTATATAAAACATCACTAATCACATCAACACAATGCAAATAAATGGAATATGTTACAATTTCTTTTTTGTTGATGTGATTAGTGATGTTTTATATAATGTTTTCAGAATATTTTGTACAATATATATTAGTGATGGAAACAAAATTATCAATCAAATGTTTTTTAAAGAGCTGTTCAAACATGTGTTTGTGTGCTTCACATTGTATTATGTAATTTCCTATTCAACATGTAGTGCTCATTCCAGATGGGGGAGCTGTGTAAAACATATGTTGATAAGTGCAAAATAAATTATTTATTAACCTTAATAAGACATGGTTGTCACTTTAGTTCCAGTAGTCCCAGTGTTCATAAGTACATAGTTCTGTATCGTTAGGGGCTCAGCTTGGCTTCGCCTTCTGCACTATCTCGCGTACGTGCACGCGTACTGAATAAACCACAAATGTACCTCTAATACCAGTATTAGTCTGACCACACCCCTCATCAGCTTACCTTCATAAGCAGGTGTGTGGTCACCTGCTCTCCTCCTTCTCGCTTTCACCACAAGGAAGTGCCTCGGTAGTACCCCACTTGACGTGTCGTTGATAAGTTGAAAAGAGTTGTGACTAGGTTTACATTGTGCCTAACCTTTTTCTTCTCTCACTTGTTTATATAAGAAAAAGGTTTGGGTCATAATGTATTCCGCGGAGAGTAGACCCGCTAGACCTACTCTTCACCACCGATTCTCCATTCCCGCCTCCGTCGTGCGTTCCGGTGCTGGGCTGTTGCCACTCTCGTGGTTGCCGACCCAGCCCGGGAGACTGCCGGTGGATAGTTTTCCTCACCGACGAGCCGAGGGTTCGGAGCCGTCGCTCCGGCGATGGCCTGATCTCGACTCTGGTTCCTCTGTTTCTGGGGAATCGCCCGTTGATGAACGGGGGATTGTCTTAGAGCCAGGGGATTTGCGACGAAAACTTTTTGCGTCTGCTCGCTCACGTCGTCACATGGTGGCGTGCAGACGCGAACGGCCTGGGTTTGGGGAATTGCTGGAGACCAGCGAGGCCGCGTCCGACTCTGGATTTCTGATGGAAACTGAAGACTTCATGGAGGAGGCGGACGGGTTCTTGTATGATGGTCCCGTGGAGGAGAGTATCCCTCCTCCGGAGACCCCGGGGTGGGGGGAAATGGCTCCACGGGGCGCCTTGTTCGAGGATGTCGGGGAACCACCTTGGCCTCATCAACAGGATGCCCTACTGTCGGCCGCATCGGATTGTGGCTCCTTGACCAGTCGCAGCCTGCTGTATGCGAGGGATGCGGGGTCGGTGGAGGAGGGTCCGCAGGGGGAACTGCGGGCCTTGTTCCCCGAGCTCATGGCGGTAGCCGCCGCTGCAAACGGTGTGCCGCTGCCGCAGCCATTGCCTGCTCCTGTCCCTGATGACCTCATAGGCCATCCCTGGCAGCGTCCCCCGGTGAGAGGGGTGGACGTTGTCTACCCATTTTTCCCATCGATGGGGGCCTATGTTCGTCGGGGCCAGGCGGTCTCCAACATCATGGGACTGACTCCCGCCTACGTACCAGTTACGCGGGTGTCGGGGTTGGTCAAAGGTATGGGGGAGGGCGTACCTCGGCTTGACAATCCGATGGCCGCGCTCCTCTGTCCGGATATGGTGTGGGAGCCCCTATGCAAGCCGGTCCTCCAGGGGAGGTCGGCTAGGCGATTGGCTTATTGGGGTGACCAGTCATTTATCGCCGGTACACAGTCGCTGGCTGCGGCTTCTAACATCGCCCACCTGGCTAGATTTGTATCGGGGATAATGACGGGCGGCGCGGATCTGAACGAGGTGAGGTGCGATCAGATCACCCAGGCTGCGGGAGCTGTGCTGCACCTCTCCCAGGTGCTAGCCATAGCCATGGGTAAAGTGCGCGCCCTGGCCACCCTGGGCCAGCGTCACCTTTGGCTGGAGCAGGCTCGTGTACCTGAGAAGAAGAGAGCCCCTCTTCTGACGGCCGACCTCTCCGACGCTGGCCTGTTCGGGAAGGCCCTGCTATTGATGACCTCAACATGCAGAGAGATGGCAGAGGAGAGATCCATCCTCCAACCCCATTTTCCGCCTCCCGTCCTTGCCGGTGGGGGCAGAAGGCTTCCGCGACGTCGAGCTGTCTCCGTCGCCGCTACCACTGCTCCCGCCGCCGCTGCTGGCCCTGCCAAGAGGGCTAGGAGACGAGGCGACGCTTCAGCCACCGCCGGCCCATCCCAGACCGGAGGAGACGGTAGGGAACGTCGTGTCCAGCAGACTGTAAACTACCGTCCCTCCGGGGCTCCCCGGGGTGGCCAGACTCGAGCGGCGCGAGGTGGCAGGCGCCGCTGAGTGACTTTTCCCCCTCTGTGTCCCCTCCTCTACACCCTCCCCGGCCCCCCTATGATTTTGTGCCTTGATCACATATTATTTATTTAATAAAAAAGTTCCCTGATATAAGGGGGACTGTGGTTGGCCGAACAAACTGTGTGTTTCTTCAATACAAATCATGTGGTGGGGTTGTGTTTTATGAATCTACCCTGTTACGTTGGGGGAATGAGTTGTGTTGTGTTACGAGTTTTTAAGCAAGGTCTGCAACTTACACTCGGTAATAGGTTCTATTAGCTTGATGCTCCACATGCAATTAGAACTGGTGATATTCCATTGCTTTAACTAAGTATGTGTTCACAACGCTGTGTTGTTAGTTGCAGTAATGCTCGTACACACTTTTCATGGCCTAGCCATTACTCTCGTTCAACGTCTTCCTATAGCTTAGGCTGCGGGTATGGGATTCACGCACAGGCGACTTGTGTTTTTTGTTGTAATCCCTTTTACACTTTGTGGGTAGCTAACATTGTATTAGCTTATGCTATATGTGTTTTGTTCTACCAGAGGTTTTCAAAATGGCTACGGTTGTTTTCTGTGTGTAGGGATAGAAGGTGTGTTTTTCGGGAGGGGGTGTCGGATAAACCCCTCCTTTACCCACTTGATTGGTTTAGAGGTTGTTGACCCTTCTGCTAAGCCAGTCAGGGCCAAGCCAGTGCTTGGCGGGGGAGGGGGGGGGGGGGGAGGGGTATTCTACCGACTCCTGTTATGACAGGATCCGGTGGGTTTTCCCCGCCCGTTATAGCGTTGTTGCTATGGCGACGCCTTCCATGAGCTGGTGTCGTAAAGATGTCGAGGGTAGAGCGCAGGACTTAACCTGCTGCGCTCGTTTTTGTGTCAAACTTGAGTCTGTTGGTCACGTGTCTCACAGTTTACATATCTTTTTCTTGACCGTGGTCTCATGTGGGAAGGTGTTTCTGGGGGAATCTGGTCTTACACTCTGATTAAGAGGAGTGACTGGATTAAAATCATGTGAAAACACAGGGTTTTTTACTCCCAGCTGTGCAGTTAGGTCATACATGTGATGCCTTTTCTTTATTTTATAAAGAGTTGAATGTTCATTCATGGAGTTGATTGCATCTCGCCCCTCTTGTCGTTTCCCTGGGCGTCTTGGGGATTCAATATGGTGGTCTAGCCGGCCTATTGTTGATGTGGGTATGTCCAAACGCACACATAGTGCTGGCTCAGGATGTGCTTTGGCCGTTGCTGACTGGCGCGCCTCGTTTGCTTTGGTGAAACAGCGTTTTTATGGAGCAATTGGGATGGGGGTTTTTCCTCTTCCGACATCCTGTGTGTTGTCGATGGGTTCCCGTTCATGTCAGGGGATGATGACGGAATGGGTCTGGGCATATGGGAAGGGTCTCACGCCCTAGGGGTGGGCCGCCGGACGCGGTTCATACCGACACGTCTGGGTGGCGCCTTCTTTTTATGTTGGGATCAGACGCGCATATCTGCCCCTTCTCCTGGGGTTGGCAGGTCGGCGTGGTTAGGGCACGGGACTGGTTCTGGTCGCGCTGGTCCAGATCAGTGCACCCGTTGTCCGCTGGGGATGCAGATCTGCTGTTCTGGTACCCTGAGGGACTTAGGGTTTTTTCGGGGGGAAAAATGCTAGGTCGATCCGGGTGTCACAGGGTTGTGCGTTATGGGACCCCTTGTTGGTACCGAGTGCGGGGTGCTGGGGGCTGGTCTTCCATATTACGCTCTTCTCTTGCGTTTTGGCGCTGAGGAGCCTGTTGGGTGGGGTTAACCTCCTTTGGGATCCTGTGCTCCCCGTATCGCCGGGCCCGGTCCGGGGTGATGCCCGTTGACCTGTAGGCCCGGGATGGCCCTGTTGGGAACCGGAACGCGGGCTGCGGTGGCGCCGGTGCGTTTCGGGGTTTTCCTGAGGGGTTATGGGACCAACCGTTGCATGGGGTGATGCCTGGGTGGTTGGTTCTCTGGTGTGTTGCTGCAGTGTCAACTCCCGGTTCTCCGGTTGAGGGTGCCCCTGCACGTTCATGACGTCTGCCGATCGTATGGGCTTTTCTGTGGGCAGCTGTCAGGGGCCGTGTGGTCTACGGATCCCGCTCCTGACGTGCTGTTGAAAGCTTGGTTATGCGACAACGCCAGCATACGCCCCTTCCGCCGGGGCGGCTGTTTCGGCTGTCCTTTCTGGCGCCTGCCTCGTCCGCAGTTGTTCCAGGCTTGGGTTGACAGCCTGTTGCCTGGTCTTCCCCGGTGCACTGCCTGTTCCGTTGGTTAACTCTTGTGTGTTATGACCATGCTGTCTGCCTGTTGCAGGGCTTGTGTTCCAGGCGGTGTGCTGTTGAGGGGGACAGGGCCCGCTCGGCTGAGGGGCCTTTGTCCGAATACGCTGGCGATGTGAGGGGCGGGGTCACTAGGTGCCCCCCTGGTGGGGTCTTGATGCTGGCATCATGGACTTCTCCGGGCCCCCATTCCGGGGGTCCAGTCCCTTTGGTGGGTCTGGGTCTTCCTTCGCGCTCCGCTGCTACGGCCTTGCCACGGGGTTGGGTTTGCCCTTGACCCCGTGATTCTGGGGGCAGTAACGAGGTTGTTCCTCCGTTCGTTCCCGGGTGGCATGCGGGTTGTGCGTGTGTGTAGTCGTGGGGTCAAGCCACGGTCTGCTCACCCTGTGCGTTAAGTTGCTTGAGAGCTCTTCGCACGGTCGGGTCCGTCGCCTTCCCGTGAAGCCTCTAATAGGGGGGATACCCTCCATTAGGGGGGGTCGGGGGGGCTCGGCCCTCCCTGTTCTGATGGTTTTGGGGGGCTGTCAGCGGGGTGTATTTGTCAGCCAAGTGGCTCCGCTTGGCCTCCCTTGTGCAGAAGGCGAAGCCAAGCTGAGCCCCTAACGATACAGAACGTTAGGTTATGACTATAACCAAGTTCTGTTAGTTAGGGGCGATGCTTGGCTTCGGACGGCCGCTGCAGCCCTTGACCTCACCTTGTGGTGAAAGCTTGGGAAGGAGGAGAGCAGGTGACCACACACCTGCTTATGAAGGTAAGCTGATGAGGGGTGTGGTCAGACTAATACTGGTATTAGAGGTACATTTGTGGTTTATTCAGTACGCGTGCACGTACGCGAGATAGTGCAGAAGGCGAAGCCAAGCATCGCCCCTAACTAACAGAACTTGGTTATAGTCATAACCTAACGTTAACTGCTAATAAATGAAGAAAACATATTTTTTAAATCTTAATAAAGCAACAAAAAAGCTTAGCAAAGGTTAACAATGTCAGAATAGGTAAGTTAGTAAGACTCAATACATTTGTTTGTAATGCTATTATATAATATATATAATAAATCATAAGGATTTTATTAATGTTCTTAAGCAGTCTAAATTGTGACCGAGCCCAGCAGTTCGTGGCACAAGTCTCCCTCTGTCATTTTTCAGGTATTTACAGATTATGAAAGTACAGAATGTAAGCTTTCAAATGATGTGTCATATAATGAAATCTGAACATATCTGAAGAAGATTATGCTTATTTGAATCGAGTTAAACCTCAAGTCTCACAGAGAACACCTTGGCAGTCAGGTAGGTGTCACAAACTTTTTTTTCTTTTATAACTGTCTTGTAATCTAACAATAAATGTGTTTAGGATGTTATTACTAACACGTATATAGTCTTATTAACACATAATATATCTTAATCTAATCTATTTGTTTTTATAAAACATGTAATATTATTAAACATTAATTAACTTAATCAAACAATATACTGTTGACATTTCAATGTCGCTGCCTCAGGTTGCCTGGATTTGTCTGGCTTCTCCTCTCATGCAGCATTTGATAGTAAAATACCATTAATACTAAGACTGAACTACCAGTGGTGAATCTTCCTGGAAGCCCAGAAAAATATGAATATGAAATATGTAATATGAAAAATAAAAAAATAAAAAATAAAAAATAAAAATTATATTTTTTTTATAGTTTACAATAATAATAAAAAATCATTATTTTTCATCTCTCTTATAATTTTTTTATTTATTTTCTCCCTCTTCTCCTTCTCACTCTCTCTAACACTGTCAGACTCACTGAGGCAGGCTGGCAGTCACTCTGTACTCAGTCACTGCAGCTCAGGCAGAATATAGAACGGAGGGCAGAGGGGAGGTGTCTTTTTCAAGCTTCCACTTTGTGATTCATGGTTGTGGAGTCCAGAACCAATTATTAGCCAATAAGATTCGAGCTTAATAAAGGGGTTCCCACACCTTACACAGGGCCGGTTGACAGCGAAGTACTCTAGCGTCTTCAAATTTGCCGCTCTGGAGGCGGGCCAGTCCAGAACGTTTCCACCGATTGACTAATCAAATCACATTAAAAGCTAAACGTGACGACGTCATCGCCTCGGTGAAACTGCGTTGGGGAAAATATACACGCCTCGCGGCCATGTTCGAATCAAAGCAACAATACGAGGGAACCCCGGAGATAGCTAGCTAACGTAATGTAAGTTATATATCGCATAGCTCTGCTCAGCGTCTATTGCAATACTCTTCATATCCAGTATTGAACTGAAATAAATTCTCCTACATACTCTCTCTCTCTCTCTCTCTCTCTCTCTCTCTCTCTCTCTCTCTCTCTCTCTCTCTCTCTCTCTCTCTCTCTCTCTCTCTCTCTCTCTTTCTCTCTTTCATAATCAAACCAGACCTCCTGCAGGCAACCACTGTGTGTGTGTATATATATTTGTGTTGTGTGTGTAATATTCAGAAAGAGGGAGAGAGAAATATATATATATATTATTTGGCTTAAATATGAAAACAATTTATTAAAAAAAATGTATTAATAAAAAAATAATTATAATATTTTTTTGGCATCCTCTGTTATTTTACCCACGCGACGCCACTGACAATAGGCTGTCTTTTAATACACTTGTGCTGTTCAAGTCGGTCATGAGCAGTAAAACTCCTGTTTTTATACATAAACAGATTGTTTTTAGTAATACTGTGCATGATCATTACACTAGAGTTTCCAGTAGTGGACAGCTTGAATTGCCAGGTCCAAAAACTAATGCTTTAAGGAGATCTTTTATTTTGAGAACACTTTGGAATAACCTGCCTCAAAACCTCTGCTGCATTTACAGTAAATTAACTTTAAAAAATAATCTGAAATTGTATTTAACACTGTAAAGTATTTTTGTTTTGTTTTTTAGTTTTCTGTTTCTTTGCTCACATGTAATTTTAGCTATCTCATTTGTTGAGTGCTGACTTTTTTTTTTTATTGATCTTTTTCCCCCTCCATTTTTCCTCCGATTTTCTCCCATCCCAATGTTAGTCGTATGCCAATTCCCAGTCCCTTCCTGGTCGCTGCGCACTTACCCCCCACAGTCAGATCATCTGGGAGAGTGGAGGCTATCACGTGCTTCCTCCGACACACGTCCAGCCAATCACCGCTTCTTTTCACCTGGCAGCGCGGATTCTCATTGAGAGGGCGTAGCGTGTGGGAGGATCACACTATCCCCCTCAGGTCCTATCCGCGCTTAGCAGGCGCCCCGACCGAACTGTAGGAGTCGCTGTTTACAACGACCCGGACCCACCCCGCCAGCTTCTCCCACCCTCTAATACAGCCAATTGTATTAGTGTGAACGGCCAGCCAAGCTGGTGACAACCCCGGAGCTGTGAGCTGGATTCGAACAGGCGAATCCAGCTCACAGCTCCGGGGTTTGGTGACGAACGCAATCTCCGCTCGGCCACCTAACCGCCTGAGTACTGACTTTTAATAATTTTGTCTTGCAACAATAATTGTTTTTGTATGTTTTTTTGTGTGTGGACCCCAGGAAGACTAGCTGGTTGCTATGGCACCACCTAATGGGGATCCTTAATAAAATAAAATCAAATAAAAAAAATCTTCATCATAAAAGCATCCTACTCTGAGCTCCTCTTCATCATAAAACCATCCTACTCTGAGCTCCTCTTCATCATACAACCACCCTATACTGAGCCCTGCGCTCCTGCCTCCTCCTCCTTCTCCAGGCGCATGGCTTCAGCTCTGGGACCAGGCTGGTTGTAGGAATCACGTCTGGCTTCAGCTCTGTAGTAGCAGTAATGCACCACCTTGTTCTCCTCTCTTCTCAGGATTCTCCTCATGCGAGCCTGGAGAGACATAGCAGCAACAGACTCTCACTAACTGGACAAAGCAGCTCTCTCTGCATGAAGAAACAGACAGTAGGATGACATCATAATGTAGTATAAAGATGTGTGCAGTACCTTGTAGCAGCAATAGAACATGGCAGTGAAGGTCAGCACTGCGGTCAGCACTGCAGCAAGCGACACAGCAACATGTCTGATGTTGACAAATTTGATTTGATTTGATTTGACAGCTGGCAGAGGAGCGTGATTTTTTTCCGTAGCCGGCAGGGGAGAGTCTGCAACACAAACATGTTGATATGACAACATTCACAACATCACAGCAGATCACATGACATCACAGCTGATCACATCACAAAGTACTCTCATTAAAGACATGGTTAGCACTACAAGGTGCACCCCCAGTAGCACAGTCCTGACTGATTGAAAAGTCCATTTCATGTTTTCTACTATGTTCTCATTCTCTGCTGCAGTGCGCGCTGAGTCAGAAGTTGCTGTGCTACTTAATATACTTTTTGTGAAGGTACATATGTACATGTTATACCTTTGATTTGGGAGTATTTGGGGTTTCAGGGAATCAACCAGAACGATTCCGGCTTATGGCACATAGCGCGTTTTATCTCGCGATCTACGGAAAAAGGCTGGATTATCTTGGAAATGCGTGTAATAAACTACAAACTACAGTGTGTTGAAACAAACTCTTTTTTCCATGTTGGACTACAAGTCACAAACAATTGTGATGGAGCAGCTCTGTCACAGACTCCGAGCAGCGCGCGCACACACACACACACGCACGCATGCATGCACGCACGCACGCACGCACGCACGCACGCACGCACACACACGCGCGCGCACACGCACACGCGCACACACGCACACACACCTTGAGCGTGTTGAAGGTGGTTGTTGTGGTGTTCATGACACTAGAAAGAGTAGGACCCACTTTAACACATTGCCTCCTATTAGACAAGTATGAAGACATCCATGCCAGTGCTGTGTTAGACAAATGTAAATGAGACCATTTTGACAGCATTACAGCATGGTTCACTGTGTCTAAAGCTTTGCTGAGATCTAAAAACACAGTGTCAGCTACAGCTTCCTTATCAAGCCTGGATTTGACTTGTTTTATAAAGTGCAAATGTGCAGTTTCAGTACTGCCCACCACCTCAGCCAACAGCACACTACCTATGGAGACATCAGCCCCAACCCTGACCATCACTAACAGCCAGGTCAGGAGACACCAGCCCCAACACTGACCATCACTAACAGCCAGGTCAGGAGACATCAGCCCCAACCCTGACCATCACTAACTGCCAGGTCAGGAGACATCAGCCCCAACACTGACCATCACTAACAGCCAGGTCAGGAGACATCAGCCAGAACCCTGACCATCACTAACAGCCAGGTCAGGAGACATCAGCCCCAACCCTGACCATCACTAACAGCCAGGTCAGGAGACATCAGCCCCAACCCTGACCATCACTAACAGCCAGGTCAGAGGAGACATCAGCCCCAACCCTGACCATCACTAACAGCCAGGTCAGGAGACATCAGCCCCAACCCTGACCATCACTAACAGCCAGGTCAGGAGACATCAGCCCCAACCCTGACCATCACTAACAGCCAGGTCAGAGGAGACATCAGCCCCAACCCTGACCATCACTAACAGCCAGGTCAGAGGACATCAGCCCCAACCCTGACCATCACTAACAGCCAGGTCAGAGGACATCAGCCCCAACCCTGACCATCACTAACAGCCAGGTCAGGAGACATCAGCCCCAACCCTGACCATCACTAACAGCCAGGTCAGAGGACATCAGCCCCAACCCTGACCATCACTAACAGCCAGGTCAGAGGACATCAGCCCCAACCCTGACCATCACTAACAGCCAGGTCAGGAGACACCAGCCCCAACCCTGACCATCACTAACAGCCAGGTCAGAGGACATCAGCCCCAACCCTGACCATCACTAACAGCCAGGTCAGGAGACATCAGCCCCAACCCTGACCATCACTAACAGCCAGGTCAGGAGACATCAGCCCCAACCCTGACCATCACTAACAGCCAGGTCAGGAGACATCAGCCCCAACCCTGACCATCACTAACAGCCAGGTCAGGAGACATCAGCCCCAACCCTGACCATCACTAACAGCCAGGTCAGGAGACATCAGCCCCAACCCTGACCATCACTAACAGCCAGGTCAGGAGACATCAGCCCCAACCCTGACCATCACTAACAGCCAGGTCAGGAGACATCAGCCCCAACCCTGACCATCACTAACAGCCAGGTCAGGAGACATCAGCCCCAACCCTGACCATCACTAACAGCCAGGTCAGGAGACATCAGCCCCAACCCTGACCATCACTAACAGCCAGGTCAGGAGACATCAGCCCCAACCCTGACCATCACTAACAGCCAGGTCAGGAGACACCAGCCCCAACCCTGACCATCACTAACAGCCAGGTCAGGAGACATCAGCCCCAACCCTGACCATCACTAACAGCCAGGTCAGAGGACATCAGCCCCAACCCTGACCATCACTAACAGCCAGGTCAGGAGACATCAGCCCCAACCCTGACCATCACTAACAGCCAGGTCAGGAGACATCAGCCCCAACCCTGACCATCACTAACAGCCAGGTCAGGAGACATCAGCCCCAACCCTGACCATCACTAACAGCCAGGTCAGAGGACATCAGCCCCAACCCTGACCATCACTAACAGCCAGGTCAGGAGACATCAGCCCCAACCCTGATCTCTCTCTCCCTCTCTCTCACTCGCTCGTTCTCTCTCTGCCTCGCTCTGTTTGAGGAAGCGAAGATATTTCCACTCGCTCTGCTGTCGCTGTCAACCATAGAGGGGGCGTAGTTATGCAAATCAGTACCCTATTCACGTCAGCAATACCGTCAAATCAGAACGGCTTAGTTGAGTGAGGGAAGATCTCGTGAACTCGACTAGACTGATGAGTCAATATGGTAATTAGAGACACAGACCCATTGATACTAACCCCTATTGCTATAATCAATGCTAAATACTGGAAAAATCCATTTATAATGCATGTCCCCTTTAAAACTTTGCTCATAATGAAAAAAGCACCACAAGAACCAATTGAATTACCAGACAGAATAATGATCTGACTCAGAGTGCTTTTAACCATGTCACTTGTTGAGATTTGGAATATATGTAACTGAATTAATCATCTGCAAATTGTCATGTATTCATAGCACTCTGTAAGAATTATTGCACCAAAACATCGTTCAGTATACTGTATGTTTATTTTGTTTGCAATCACTTAAAAAATAATCCTAAAGTATAGGCTACACCCTATAGTCATCATTAGCTAAATTATTATTATTATTATTATTATTATTATTATTATTATTATTATTATTATTATTATTATTATTATTATTATTATTATTATTATTATTATTATTATTATTATTATTATTATTATTATTATTATTATTATTATTATTATTTTGTGTGGGATTTATTTTTCAACATTATGTTTTAAACAGTAATATATCCATGAAATTGACAAAAGGTGTTTTATGAGATTTCACATTGGGTCGTCAGCAGACACCCAAAATGAGGCAATAGAAGGGTCACTGAACTCCTTGGCGATGCTTGCATGTCTTTGCAGTATTTAATGCATGCTTATATTTATTTAGCAGGAAGCTTAATGTCGTAATGTGAAAATTCGACAAACAGAGTGACTTACTGGTTGTTGGGACAGTTGTAGTACTCGGTTCTGTTGTTCTGATAGTTGTTGAATCTGTAAGAGAAAGATCATTTTTACAATTACCTGATACAGTATACTGCAATGAAAATAAAGACAATTCAAGTCAACATATTGTTAATTTGCTTTCTTCAACACCCCTGCCATATTGCTTGATTTGACACAATCAGGTGGTATGAGGCAGAAGCACATATTCCCCTTCGATATTATAACTTTGATAATAATGGAAAAAGCACCACAAGAACCAATTGAATTACCAGACAGAATAATGATCTGACTCAGAGTGCTTTTAACCATGTCACTTGTTGAGCTTTGGAATATATGTAACTGAATTAATCATCTGCAAATTGTCATGTATTCATAGCACTCTGTAAGAATTATTGCACCAAAACATCGTTCAGTGTACTGTATGTTTATTTGGTTTGCAATCACTTAAAAATAATCCTAAAGTATAGGCTACACCCTATAGTCATCATTAGCTAAATTATTATTATTATTATTATTATTATTATTATTATTATTATTATTAGTAGTATTATTATTATTATTATTATTATTTTTTTTTTTGTGGGTTTTATTTTTCAACATTATGTTTTAAACAGTAATATATCCATGAAATTGACAAAAGGTGTTTTATGAGATTTCACATTGGGTCGTCAGCAGAGACACCCAAAATGAGGCAATAGAAGGGTCACTGAACTCCTTGGCGATGCTTGCATGTCTTTGCAGTATTTAATGCATGCTTATATTTATTTAGCAGGAAGATTAATGTCGTAATGTGAAAATTCGACAAACAGAGTGACTTACTGGTTGTTGGGACAGTTGTAGTACTCGGTTCTGTTGTTCTGATAGTTGTTGAATCTGTAAGAGAAAGATAATTTTTACAATTACCTGATACAGTATACTGCAATGAAAATAAAGACAATTCAAGTCAACATATTGTTAATTTGCTTTCTTCAACACCCCTGCCATATTGCTTGATTTGACACAATCAGGTGGTATGAGGCAGAAGCACAGATTCCCCTTCGATATTATAACTTTGATAATAATGGAAAAAGCACCACAAGAACCAATTGAATTACCAGACAGAATCATAATCTGACTCAGAGTGCTTTTAGCCATGTGACTTGTTGAGCTTTGAAATATAAGTAACTGAATTAATCATCTGCAAATTGTCATATATTCATAGCACTCAGAATCCAACTTTTTTGCAGATAAATGCTCTGGCTTGGGTATGGTGCAAAACCAAGTAACGTTACAATACATTAGCTTACTCTTGTAGCTTTCCAAAGAGCCACCGGGTGAGATCATAGCCCCTTCAGAAGCTCTGTCATCCAGCATGGAAAAGCATATTCTTTTAGGAGACTTCATAAAACTAATAAATCCAACTGTGAATGTCTTGTGTGTTCATTTATCCATATGTCCATATTGAAAGCAGCTGCTGTTTCTGCTGTTAGGGCAACTGAAGCCTATACCGAGGGCAATATGTATAATAGGGATATAGGGACTTATCTAAATGTAAATAGTTCATGATGTGTGTTGGTTAGCATCTTTACCCCCCCCCCCCTGACTACCTAAGCCTAGAAGAACAGATTTCAAAAGCCAGAAGTCATGTACTATTCTATGGGTGAAACCCGCCGTATAAAAAATCTACCAGAGCCAGTGATGGATGTAAACAGAACAACAGGAACTGAATCTAAGATCAGGGCAACACCACCCTGTGAGTGGAGAAGGTCTGAAGAAGCTTGTTGCTGAGTATATTGCAGGGAGACGGTACCTATTTTCACGGTTGACTTGCCTTTATTTCGACACATAGAGGGGGCGTTAGTTATGCAAATCAGTACCCTATTCACATCAGCAATACCGTCAAATCAGAACGGCTTAGTTGAGTGAGGGAAGATCTCGTGAACTCGACTAGACTGATGAGTCAATATGGTAATTAGAGACACAGACCCATTGATACTAACCCCTATTGCTATAATCAATGCTAAATACTGAAAAAAGCCATTTATAATGCATGTCCGCTTTAAAACTTTGCTCATAATGAAAAAAGCACCACAAGAACCAATTGAATTACCAGACAGAATAATGATCTGACTCAGAGTGCTTTTAACCATGTCACTTGTTGAGCTTTGGAATATATGTAACTGAATTAATCATCTGCAAATTGTCATGTATTCATAGCACTCTGTAAGAATTATTGCACCAAAACATCGTTCAGTGTACTGTATGTTTATTTGGTTTGCAATCACTTAAAAAATAATCCTAAAGTATAGGCTACACCCTATAGTCATCATTAGCTAAATTATTATTATTATTATTATTATTATTATTATTATTATTATTATTATTATTATTATTATTATTATTATTATTATTATTATTATTATTATTATTATTATTATTATTATTATATATATTTTTTTTGTGGGTTTTATTTTTCAACATTATGTTTTAAACAGTAATATATCCATGCAATTGACAAAAGGTGTTTTATGAGATTTCACATTGGGTCGTCAGCAGACACCCAAAATGAGGCAATAGAAGGGTCACTGAACTCCTTGGCGATGCTTGCATGTCTTTGCAGTATTTAATGCATGCTTATATTTATTTAGCAGGAAGATTAATGTCGTAACGTGAAAATTCGACAAACAGAGTGACTTACTGGTTGTTGGGACAGTTGTAGTACTCGGTTCTGTTGTTCTGATAGTTGTTGAATCTGTAAGAGAAAGATCATTTTTACAATTACCTGATACAGTATACTGCAATGAAAATAAAGACAATTCAAGTCAACATATTGTTAATTTGCTTTCTTCAACACCCCTGCCATATTGCTTGATTTGACACAATCAGGTGGTATGAGGCAGAAGCACATATTCCCCTTCGATATTATAACTTTGATAATAATGGAAAAAGCACCACAAGAACCAATTGAATTACCAGACAGAATAATGATCTGACTCAGAGTGCTTTTAACCATGTCACTTGTTGAGCTTTGGAATATATGTAACTGAATTAATCATCTGCAAATTGTCATGTATTCATAGCACTCTGTAAGAATTATTGCACCAAAACATCGTTCAGTGTACTGTATGTTTATTTGGTTTGCAATCACTTAAAAATAATCCTAAAGTATAGGCTACACCCTATAGTCATCATTAGCTAAATTATTATTATTATTATTATTATTATTATTATTATTATTATTATTAGTAGTATTATTATTATTATTATTATTATTATTATTAATTTTTTTTTTTTGTGGGTTTTATTTTTCAACATTATGTTTTAAACAGTAATATATCCATGAAATTGACAAAAGGTGTTTTATGAGATTTCACATTGGGTCGTCAGCAGAGACACCCAAAATGAGGCAATAGAAGGGTCACTGAACTCCTTGGCGATGCTTGCATGTCTTTGCAGTATTTAATGCATGCTTATATTTATTTAGCAGGAAGATTAATGTCGTAATGTGAAAATTCGACAAACAGAGTGACTTACTGGTTGTTGGGACAGTTGTAGTACTCGGTTCTGTTGTTCTGATAGTTGTTGAATCTGTAAGAGAAAGATAATTTTTACAATTACCTGATACAGTATACTGCAATGAAAATAAAGACAATTCAAGTCAACATATTGTTAATTTGCTTTCTTCAACACCCCTGCCATATTGCTTGATTTGACACAATCAGGTGGTATGAGGCAGAAGCACAGATTCCCCTTCGATATTATAACTTTGATAATAATGGAAAAAGCACCACAAGAACCAATTGAATTACCAGACAGAATCATAATCTGACTCAGAGTGCTTTTAGCCATGTGACTTGTTGAGCTTTGAAATATAAGTAACTGAATTAATCATCTGCAAATTGTCATATATTCATAGCACTCAGAATCCAACTTTTTTGCAGATAAATGCTCTGGCTTGGGTATGGTGCAAAACCAAGTAACGTTACAATACATTAGCTTACTCTTGTAGCTTTCCAAAGAGCCACCGGGTGAGATCATAGCCCCTTCAGAAGCTCTGTCATCCAGCATGGAAAAGCATATTCTTTTAGGAGACTTCATAAAACTAATAAATCCAACTGTGAATGTCTTGTGTGTTCATTTATCCATATGTCCATATTGAAAGCAGCTGCTGTTTCTGCTGTTAGGGCAACTGAAGCCTATACCGAGGGCAATATGTATAATAGGGATATAGGGACTTATCTAAATGTAAATAGTTCATGATGTGTGTTGGTTAGCATCTTTACCCCCCCCCCCCTGACTACCTAAGCCTAGAAGAACAGATTTCAAAAGCCAGAAGTCATGTACTATTCTATGGGTGAAACCCGCCGTATAAAAAATCTACCAGAGCCAGTGATGGATGTAAACAGAACAACAGGAACTGAATCTAAGATCAGGGCAACACCACCCTGTGAGTGGAGAAGGTCTGAAGAAGCTTGTTGCTGAGTATATTGCAGGGAGACGGTACCTATTTTCACGGTTGACTTGCCTTTATTTCGACACATAGAGGGGGCGTTAGTTATGCAAATCAGTACCCTATTCACATCAGCAATACCGTCAAATCAGAACGGCTTAGTTGAGTGAGGGAAGATCTCGTGAACTCGACTAGACTGATGAGTCAATATGGTAATTAGAGACACAGACCCATTGATACTAACCCCTATTGCTATAATCAATGCTAAATACTGAAAAAAGCCATTTATAATGCATGTCCGCTTTAAAACTTTGCTCATAATGAAAAAAGCACCACAAGAACCAATTGAATTACCAGACAGAATAATGATCTGACTCAGAGTGCTTTTAACCATGTCACTTGTTGAGCTTTGGAATATATGTAACTGAATTAATCATCTGCAAATTGTCATGTATTCATAGCACTCTGTAAGAATTATTGCACCAAAACATCGTTCAGTGTACTGTATGTTTATTTGGTTTGCAATCACTTAAAAAATAATCCTAAAGTATAGGCTACACCCTATAGTCATCATTAGCTAAATTATTATTATTATTATTATTATTATTATTATTATTATTATTATTATTATTATTATTATTATTATTATTATTATTATTATTATTATTATTATTATTATTATTATTATATATATTTTTTTTGTGGGTTTTATTTTTCAACATTATGTTTTAAACAGTAATATATCCATGCAATTGACAAAAGGTGTTTTATGAGATTTCACATTGGGTCGTCAGCAGACACCCAAAATGAGGCAATAGAAGGGTCACTGAACTCCTTGGCGATGCTTGCATGTCTTTGCAGTATTTAATGCATGCTTATATTTATTTAGCAGGAAGATTAATGTCGTAACGTGAAAATTCGACAAACAGAGTGACTTACTGGTTGTTGGGACAGTTGTAGTACTCGGTTCTGTTGTTCTGATAGTTGTTGAATCTGTAAGAGAAAGATCATTTTTACAATTACCTGATACAGTATACTGCAATGAAAATAAAGACAATTCAAGTCAACATATTGTTAATTTGCTTTCTTCAACACCCCTGCCATATTGCTTGATTTGACACAATCAGGTGGTATGAGGCAGAAGCACATATTCCCCTTCGATATTATAACTTTGATAATAATGGAAAAAGCACCACAAGAACCAATTGAATTACCAGACAGAATAATGATCTGACTCAGAGTGCTTTTAACCATGTCACTTGTTGAGCTTTGGAATATATGTAACTGAATTAATCATCTGCAAATTGTCATGTATTCATAGCACTCTGTAAGAATTATTGCACCAAAACATCGTTCAGTGTACTGTATGTTTATTTGGTTTGCAATCACTTAAAAATAATCCTAAAGTATAGGCTACACCCTATAGTCATCATTAGCTAAATTATTATTATTATTATTATTATTATTATTATTATTATTATTATTAGTAGTATTATTATTATTATTATTATTATTATTATTAATTTTTTTTTTTTGTGGGTTTTATTTTTCAACATTATGTTTTAAACAGTAATATATCCATGAAATTGACAAAAGGTGTTTTATGAGATTTCACATTGGGTCGTCAGCAGAGACACCCAAAATGAGGCAATAGAAGGGTCACTGAACTCCTTGGCGATGCTTGCATGTCTTTGCAGTATTTAATGCATGCTTATATTTATTTAGCAGGAAGATTAATGTCGTAATGTGAAAATTCGACAAACAGAGTGACTTACTGGTTGTTGGGACAGTTGTAGTACTCGGTTCTGTTGTTCTGATAGTTGTTGAATCTGTAAGAGAAAGATAATTTTTACAATTACCTGATACAGTATACTGCAATGAAAATAAAGACAATTCAAGTCAACATATTGTTAATTTGCTTTCTTCAACACCCCTGCCATATTGCTTGATTTGACACAATCAGGTGGTATGAGGCAGAAGCACAGATTCCCCTTCGATATTATAACTTTGATAATAATGGAAAAAGCACCACAAGAACCAATTGAATTACCAGACAGAATCATAATCTGACTCAGAGTGCTTTTAGCCATGTGACTTGTTGAGCTTTGAAATATAAGTAACTGAATTAATCATCTGCAAATTGTCATATATTCATAGCACTCAGAATCCAACTTTTTTGCAGATAAATGCTCTGGCTTGGGTATGGTGCAAAACCAAGTAACGTTACAATACATTAGCTTACTCTTGTAGCTTTCCAAAGAGCCACCGGGTGAGATCATAGCCCCTTCAGAAGCTCTGTCATCCAGCATGGAAAAGCATATTCTTTTAGGAGACTTCATAAAACTAATAAATCCAACTGTGAATGTCTTGTGTGTTCATTTATCCATATGTCCATATTGAAAGCAGCTGCTGTTTCTGCTGTTAGGGCAACTGAAGCCTATACCGAGGGCAATATGTATAATAGGGATATAGGGACTTATCTAAATGTAAATAGTTCATGATGTGTGTTGGTTAGCATCTTTACCCCCCCCCCCTGACTACCTAAGCCTAGAAGAACAGATTTCAAAAGCCAGAAGTCATGTACTATTCTATGGGTGAAACCCGCCGTATAAAAAATCTACCAGAGCCAGTGATGGATGTAAACAGAACAACAGGAACTGAATCTAAGATCAGGGCAACACCACCCTGTGAGTGGAGAAGGTCTGAAGAAGCTTGTTGCTGAGTATATTGCAGGGAGACGGTACCTATTTTCACGGTTGACTTGCCTTTATTTCGACACATAGAGGGGGCGTTAGTTATGCAAATCAGTACCCTATTCACATCAGCAATACCGTCAAATCAGAACGGCTTAGTTGAGTGAGGGAAGATCTCGTGAACTCGACTAGACTGATGAGTCAATATGGTAATTAGAGACACAGACCCATTGATACTAACCCCTATTGCTATAATCAATGCTAAATACTGAAAAAAGCCATTTATAATGCATGTCCACTTTAAAACTTTGCTCATAATGAAAAAAGCACCACAAGAACCAATTGACAGGTGACACTGGCGCTGCTGTGATGGCTGCCTTTCTGATCGCTCCGACGAGACTGTGCTTTATTTTGTTAATTTTTATAGTATTAGGAGTTTTATTTGCACCAACTGTTGGTGCATTATATGTGTATGACCGTCAGTCAATCATTGACATTGGATTAAGAAAAACTTACCGTTTGGATTGCTCTCTGGATCGGATCGCTGAACAGCAGAAATGGCCCACCGAGATCCTTTGTTATGCCGGCCACGGACAAGAAAAAAAGCTGCCGCGAAGACGAGGAAAGAGAGCCGGGGTCCGGAACAGACTGAGGTCCAAACGACACAGAACCACATTGCCCAGCATATTGTTGGCCAATGTGCAATCGATAGGAAACAAATTGGACGACATCAGAGCAAGGATCCAATTCCAGAGGGACATTCGGGATTGTAACGTCCTCTGTTTCACAGAAACTTGGCTGAGTCCAGATGTCCCGAATCATGCAATAGAACCGGCAGACCATTTCTTCGTTCTACGAAAAGACCGGACGGCATTAGAGTCACTAAAGAAGAAAGGAGGCGGCATCGCCTTCATGATAAACAAGGAGTGGTGCGATTTAGGCAACACAAAGGAAATGTCTAACCACTGTTCCCCAGACCTGGAGTTTATCACGATAAAATGTCGACCCTTCTTCCTCCCAAGAGAGTTAACGTCCATCATCCTCATCGGAGTGTACATTCCACCACACGCGAACACTGAGGTCGCACTTTCAAAACTTCACGACGAGGTAAACAAACTCCAGGCAGCTAACGTTGACGCGGCCATTTTGGTCTTGGGGGATTTCAACAGCGCGCGTCTTAAAAAGGTGCTGCCGAATTTCTATCAGCATGTGACCTGTCCCACCAGAGGCGAGAACATATTAGACCATGTATACTCGCAATTTAAGAATGGGTACAAGTCACAGGCTCTTAGTCCATTCGGTAAAAGCGATCACGTTGCAATTTTTCTTTTGCCTAAGTACAAACAGTGTCTCAAGCGAACGCCGGTGGTCTCGCGAGAGGTTAAACGTTGGACCGTGACGTCAGTAGAGTCACTCCAAGCAGTGCTGGGAAGCACAGAATGGAGTGTACTCCGTGATAACACAGCCAATATTAACGAATACACCGAAACGGTGATTGACTATGTCTGTACTCAGGTAGAAGTAATAATCCCCACCACCAAAATTAATATCTACCCAAACCAAAAGCCCTGGGTAGACAAATCCGTCCGTGAGGCTCTGAAAGTGCGCACATCAGCATACAACACCGGGCTGGTGACAGGCAACATGGAAGAACACAAGATGGCAAGATACAACGTCAGGAGAGCAGTAATAGAGGCAAAACGGCGTTACAGGGATAAAGTTGAACTTCAGTTTGAACAGGCTGACTCTAGAGGCATGTGGCAGGGCCTCAGAACAATGACAGACTACAAAGGAACCCCCCTCAAACTGAACAGTGACATCTCCTTAGCAAATGATCTCAACTCCTTCTATGCGAGGTTTGAGGCTGTGAATAACAACACCAGCCTACAAACCACGGCAATGGGGGGGGGGGGGTCTGCTGATGGAGACTCAGTGTTCAGGGTAACAGAGCATGAGGTGAGACGGATCTTTAAAAAAGTGGATATCAGGAAGGCAGCAGGACCGGACGGCATCCCCGGCCGCGTCCTAAAAGTCTGTGCCGACCAACTGGCCCCGGTATTCACTGACATCTTCAACCTGTCCTTGGAACAGGCCGTCATCCCCACCTGTCTGAAGAAGTCCACCATCATCCCTGTACCCAAAAAATCTACGCCCGCTTGCCTCAACGACTACCGCCCTGTAGCCCTCACCTCCATAGCCATGAAGTGCTTTGAGAAGCTAGTGAAGGGCTACATCTGTTCCTCCCTCCCCATCAACCTGGACCCTCTGCAATTTGCATATCGCCCCAACAGGTCCACGGAGGACGCCATAGCCCATGTGCTGCACACAGCAGCATCACATCTGGACAAGAGGAAGGGGAACTATGTGAGAATGCTGTTCATCGACTACAGCTCAGCATTCAATACCATAGTCCCCTCCAAACTCATAGCCAAGCTCAGGGACCTGGGCTTGAACTATGACCTGTGCCAGTGGGTCCTGGACTTCCTGACGGGCAGACCCCAGGTGGTAAGAGCCGGCAACTGCACCTCCTCATCCATCACGCTCAACATAGGGGCCCCCCAGGGCTGTGTTCTGAGCCCCCTCCTCTACTCCCTGTACACACATGACTGCGTAGCACAGCGGAACAACAACACCATCATCAAATTTGCTGATGACACAGTAGTGGTGGGCCTGATCTCTGCCAACGACGAAAGGGCCTACCTGGAAGAGGTAGAGAACCTGTCACAGTGGTGTCAGGAGAACTGCCTCTCCCTGAACGTCAGCAAAACAAAAGAGATGATTGTGGACTTCAGGAGGTCGGGGGTCAAGGACTACAGCCCCCTCAGCATCGACGGGGCACCAGTTGAGAGAGTGAACAGTTTCAAGTACCTCGGAGCCCACATATCCGAGGACTTGACATGGACCACACACATTGACAGTGTTGTGAAGAAGGCACGACAACGCCTCTACTTCCTCAGGCGCCTAAGGAAGTTCCAAGTCAGTCAGAAGATCCTTAGGAACTTCTACTCATGTACAATAGAGAGCATCCTGACCGGCAACATCACCTCCTGGTTTGGGAATAGCACTGCACAAGACCGTAGCAGACTACAAAGAGTGACACGTTCAGCCGAACGCACAATTAGAGGGGGGCTTCCCACCCTCCAGAACATTTACAACAAGCGGTGCAAGGGGAAGGCTAAGAGAATTATTAAGGACTCGAGCCACCCGAACAACTGCCTCTTTGAACTGCTGCCGTCAGGCAAGCGATACCGGAGTCTTATGGCGAGCACAGAAAGACTCAGAAGGAGCTTCTATCCCCAGGCCATCAGGCTGCTAAACGAACAATAATCGCTAAACGAACAATAATCACTATGCAACAACCATCAAATGCACACAGCACACACACCCACACGCACACACACACTCACTCAAACAAACAACACACTGCAGCACCCACTCTCCACACTTTAGATCACACAAACACACTTACACTTTATATTTATTGATAAAGGATTTGCACTACAACTCGTACACCTACTGTGAATTGTACCTAAACTGCACCTTGTCCATTTATGCCTTGCACTATATAGTATTGTATATTAGTACACTGCACAGTATTGTATATTGTATGGTAACTACGTCTACGAACATTGTACATATGTCTAAACTGAACACTGTGACCTCTTTTTTTTTCTTCTAATTTTTACTATGTTTTTATTTCATACTTATCTTGTCATGCACAGTCTCTGGAGCGCAACAGTAAGAAGCATTTTGTACAAAAGTATTCTGTACTTCTGTATGACAACTATTAAAGAAACTTGAAACTTGAATTACCAGACAGAATAATGATCTGACTCAGAGTGCTTTTAACCATGTCACTTGTTGAGCTTTGGAATATATGTAACTGAATTAATCATCTGCAAATTGTCATGTATTCATAGCACTCTGTAAGAATTATTGCACCAAAACATCGTTCAGTGTACTGTATGTTTATTTGGTTTGCAATCACTTAAAAAATAATCCTAAAGTATAGGCTACACCCTATAGTCATCATTAGCTAAATTATTATTATTATTATTATTATTATTATTATTATTATTATTATTATTATTATTATTATTATTATTATTATTATTATTATTATTATTATTATTATTATTATTATATATATATTTTTTTTGTGGGTTTTATTTTTCAACATTATGTTTTAAACAGTAATATATCCATGCAATTGACAAAAGGTGTTTTATGAGATTTCACATTGGGTCGTCAGCAGACACCCAAAATGAGGCAATAGAAGGGTCACTGAACTCCTTGGCGATGCTTGCATGTCTTTGCAGTATTTAATGCATGCTTATATTTATTTAGCAGGAAGATTAATGTCGTAACGTGAAAATTCGACAAACAGAGTGACTTACTGGTTGTTGGGACAGTTGTAGTACTCGGTTCTGTTGTTCTGATAGTTGTTGAATCTGTAAGAGAAAGATCATTTTTACAATTACCTGATACAGTATACTGCAATGAAAATAAAGACAATTCAAGTCAACATATTGTTAATTTGCTTTCTTCAACACCCCTGCCATATTGCTTGATTTGACACAATCAGGTGGTATGAGGCAGAAGCACATATTCCCCTTCGATATTATAACTTTGATAATAATGGAAAAAGCACCACAAGAACCAATTGAATTACCAGACAGAATAATGATCTGACTCAGAGTGCTTTTAACCATGTCACTTGTTGAGCTTTGGAATATATGTAACTGAATTAATCATCTGCAAATTGTCATGTATTCATAGCACTCTGTAAGAATTATTGCACCAAAACATCGTTCAGTGTACTGTATGTTTATTTGGTTTGCAATCACTTAAAAATAATCCTAAAGTATAGGCTACACCCTATAGTCATCATTAGCTAAATTATTATTATTATTATTATTATTATTATTAGTAGTAGTAGTATTATTATTATTATTATTATTATTATTTTTTTTTTTTTTTTGTGGGTTTTATTTTTCAACATTATGTTTTAAACAGTAATATATCCATGAAATTGACAAAAGGTGTTTTATGAGATTTCACATTGGGTCGTCAGCAGAGACACCCAAAATGAGGCAATAGAAGGGTCACTGAACTCCTTGGCGATGCTTGCATGTCTTTGCAGTATTTAATGCATGCTTATATTTATTTAGCAGGAAGATTAATGTCGTAATGTGAAAATTCGACAAACAGAGTGACTTACTGGTTGTTGGGACAGTTGTAGTACTCGGTTCTGTTGTTCTGATAGTTGTTGAATCTGTAAGAGAAAGATCATTTTTACAATTACCTGATACAGTATACTGCAATGAAAATAAAGACAATTCAAGTCAACATATTGTTAATTTGCTTTCTTCAACACCCCTGCCATATTGCTTGATTTGACACAATCAGGTGGTATGAGGCAGAAGCACAGATTCCCCTTCGATATTATAACTTTGATAATAATGGAAAAAGCACCACAAGAACCAATTGAATTACCAGACAGAATCATAATCTGACTCAGAGTGCTTTTAGCCATGTGACTTGTTGAGCTTTGAAATATAAGTAACTGAATTAATCATCTGCAAATTGTCATATATTCATAGCACTCAGAATCCAACTTTTTTGCAGATAAATGCTCTGGCTTGGGTATGGTGCAAAACCAAGCAACGTTACAATACATTAGCTTACTCTTGTAGCTTTCCAAAGAGCCACCGGGTGAGATCATAGCCCCTTCAGAAGCTCTGTCATCCAGCATGGAAAAGCATTTACTTTTAGGAGACTTCATAAAACTAATAAATCCAACTGTGAATGTCTTGTGTGTTCATTTATCCATATGTCCATATTGAAAGCAGCTGCTGTTTCTGCTGTTAGGGCAACTGAAGCCTATACCGAGGGCAATATGTATAATAGGGATATAGGGACTTATCTAAATGTAAATAGTTCATGATGTGTGTTGGTTAGCATCTTTACCCCCCCCCCCCCTGACTACCTAAGCCTAGAAGAAGATTTCAAAAGCCAGAAGTCATGTACTATTCTATGGGTGAAACCCGCTGTATAAAAAATCTACCAGAGCCAGTGATGGATGTAAACAGAACAGGAACTGAATCTAAGATCAGGCCAACACCACCCTGTGAGTGGAGAAGGTCTGAAGAAGCTTGTTGCTGAGTATATTGCAGGGAGATGGTAACCATTTTCACGGTTAACTTGCCTTTATTTCGACACATGGAGAAAATACCTACACAACAGTAAATAACTTTCCCAACACTGCTTATCAATGATGGCACCCAGGATATATCAGGAGTTGAACACAAGTCAATATGGTTGTGCTTTGTAGATGCAGATCTACTGTAGGAATTCCAGGGACACTATAAAGTGTCATAAATTACAGCAACATATAGACTCTATAAAGTGTCATCAATTACAGCAAAATATAGACTCTATGAAGTGTCATCAATTACAGCAAAATATACTCTATAAAGTGTCATCAATTACAGCAACATATAGACTCTATAAAGTGTCATCAATTACAGCAAAATATAGACTCTATAAAGTGTCATCAATTACAGCAAAATATAGACTCTATAAAGTGTCATCAATTACAGCAAAATATAGACTCTATGAAGTGTCATCAATTACAGCAAAATATACTCTATAAAGTGTCATCAATTACAGCAACATATAGACTCTATAAAGTGTCATCAATTACAGCAAAATATAGACTCTATGAAGTGTCATCAATTACAGCAAAATATAGACTAAATATAGTGTCATCAATCTTAATCTTTTAGTAGTGTCAACAACAAGTAGTGTCAACAACTAGTGTCAACAACAAGTAGTGTCAACAACAAATAGTGTCAACAACAAGTAGTGTCAACAACAAATAGTGTCAACAACAAGTAGTGTCAACAACCGTTTGCTTGATGAATGGCAAGTTAAAGACAGGAGATGAAGATAAGGACTGGAGAGCAGAGGAAAGGAGATAAGTGATGAGAGAGAGAGAGCGAGAGAGAATGTGAAGATGGGACTAAAGTAAAGTAGAGGAGACAGAGAGAAGGGGTATTGATGAAGGTTCATAGATCATAGAGCCTACACTAACAGCAAGACCACAAAAGTCAAAGCTTACATATTTGAATATGTGCCAAGATTTATCAAAAAATATGTGTCAAAACTGTGAAATCTCATAATTCAGCTACAGTGGGGAGTCCATTCGTGTATATGTGTAGCGTGACTGTCAAACAAATGCCAATCCTAAACTCTGGGAGGTGTAGCAATGTGAAAAAGTGGTGGAATAATAATAAAGAATAGATACAATAGATGAAAAGAGTGTGTGACCTTGTAACATGCGTTACTTTATGGTGTTGTTAAATGAAGTGTGGGCCCAATATGTTAAGATATGCCAGTCAGCATATATGGGTCACTTGACCTTTAAGATCCCAGGTGTGGGTGTGGTTAGGGGCGGTCCTAACCCTCAGGGAGCCAGGTGTGGGTGTGGTTAGGGGCGGTCCTAACCCTCAGGGAGCCAGGTGTGGGTGTGGTTAGGGGCGGTCCTAACCCTCAGGGGAGCAGGTGTGGGTGTGGTTAGGGGCGGTCCTAACCCTCAGGGAGCCAGGTGTGGGTGTGGTTAGGGGCGGTCCTAACCCTCAGGGGAGCAGGTGTGGGTGTGGTTAGGGGCGGTCCTAACCCTCAGGGAGCCAGGTGTGGGTGTGGTTAGGGGCGGTCCTAACCATCAGGGGAGCAGGTGTGGGTGTGGTTAGGGGCGGTCCTAACCCTCAGGGGGATATGTGTGGGCGTGGTTAGGGGTGGTCCTAACCCTCAGTGGACCAGGTGTGGGTGTGGTTAGGGGTGGTCCTAACCCTCAGTGGACCAGGTGTGGGTGTGGTAAGGGGCAGTCCTAACCATCAGGGGGATATGTGTGGGCGTGGTTAGGGGTGGTCCTAACCCTCAGGGGGCAGGTATGGGCGTGGTTAAGGGCGGTCCTGCTGATATTGTGAGAGGAAGGAGGGATCAGGCCTCCTAATATATTCTCCAAAACCAAGGACAGTTTAGCTGCAGTCGGTGTTTCCCAGTGGATTACTTTAATAACTTTTAATTACATTGTTACTTTAAACAATGCAGGATATCGGGACCACACACACTGTTTCTACAATCACACATTTTGAAGTTCATTGATATGGTAAACTTTAAAACTCTGCAAGTTATGTACAAAGCAACAAATAATCAATTACCGGTAAATGTAAGAAGCTAATTTCTGGATAAAGAGGGGGGATACAACCTCAGAGGACCATTGAACTTCAGAAAACCTGTGATGAAAACCAACCTGAAAATAATGTGTATCTCCTCTTACTGTGGAATGGGCTAGAGGATGAACAAAAATATTGTGAAAACATAAATCAATTCAAAGCTAGACAAAAAAATCTATTTTTGATAGGTATTGAATTGAATTGAATTGAAAACCTTTATTTATCCCAGAGGGGAGTTTAAGATCTCCTTTACAGCATAAGCAGCGTGACAGCAATTAAAAAACAGCAATTAAAAAACTGTTTATACATAACATACACTGATTAGTATGTGTTAAAAACAAGATGGACAAGTACACAGGGATAAAAATATCTAAAATAGGACTAAAAATAGCTACAAAGGTGGTGAAAAAGAAACAAGTCCAATCATGAATGTGTTGTTAAATAATTAAATTAATTGGTTACAGTCCACACAACCCAGCTCCTCCAGTCCACGGCAGTTGGCCCGTCCTGGCCCTGCTTGGTTGTGGAGCCTGATTGGCACAAAGGACTGCCCGAAGCGATTTGTGGTATGTCTGGGGGGGATGAGTCTGTGGCTAAACGTGGACCGCATTGCGGTCAGCTCATAATAAAGGGGGTGGCAGGGGTTCTCAAGGATAGCATGCAGCTTCCTCCTCAGAAGGGAAGAACAGCTTTAATTGCTTATAATTATTATTATTTTTTTTTAAATACGTATGATACTGTATTGTACGCTATATCATATCACATTATATAATCATATTGTAATACATTTGTATATTATATTGAACTATATTTGCAGTATATGCTATTATATTATGGTACTATATTGTATATATCATGTACTATATATCTCACATCACATTATATATGTGCTGTATACACTACTATGTACTATATACTATTATATACTGCAGGTATACTATACTGTAATGTGTACTGTAATGTGTACTACTGTAATGTGTACTATATGTATCTACTATGTATGTATGTAAATGAAAAAATAAATAAATAAAATGAAACGTAAGTCTTCAGGGGTAGGGCCCGACAAGCCTAGTGCTTCTCCCTAGCCCTTTTCGGACAATTGGACAATGCTGCAATAGCAGCTGGTAAAACTTTGGTGATTTATGGAATGACCGTTGTTATGTGTCCAAAGCCCGAAATAAAAAATAACTGAACTGAACTGAACTTTAGTTCTTTTCCTTTTTGAAGATGTGGATCAACCCAGGACTGATCTCCTTCTGGACACTCAACGGGTTGAGTGTGGTTGGACCCTACTGGCTCTAAAGAGCAGGGCTGCATGGTCTGGTAGGCCTGTACATGTATGTTGGTGCTAATGGACTGTAATGCTGACAGGACTGTTCTTATTGGTTTGATATGATTTAGTTGTACAGTATTGTTATAATGTGAGCATTATACCTAGGATTTATATTGAGATGCAATATCTCTGTTTTCCCACCAGGGGGAGTTAACGTTTAAGGGATATTATTTCTAGCACTACAGAGATGTATACGTGATGTATTTCCGTATCCGGTTATCAGGATGTTTCCAGCATTATAGTGTACACGGTGTAAGACCTACCAAAACGTATGACTCTCCATGTTCCCGTCTACAAGTAAAGTACAAACCAAAGGGATAACAAGCGCGTCATGTGGCTTTATTATTATATAGATAGAGGTTACCACAATTATGTTGCGCCCCATTTAGTTTGCTCCTCTTTTTGTGGAATACAACACTTGAATTTAACACTGTTCCAGTACTCTCATTCTTTATTGCTGACAGGTTTGTTTATTATTTCAAGCTGGTTACAACCTAAGTCACCTAATGAATTAACAATGCAGATGTAAACCACTGAGTCATTGTGACAGAGGGAATGTGAGACTGTAAAGATCAGCAGCTCAATGTGATGTTATTGTTTAGTTACCTGAGCAGATCACCTCCAGGCTGTAAGAGGAAGAAGAAGAATGAATGGTGTGAAATGTTCCTCCACACTCCTCCAGTGCAGACTCAGAGCCAGAACATTCAGGTAAAAAACACCATACAGGTTGTTCAGAACCAAGCCTCTCTTCTGTTGAAACAGCAGAGCCACAGCCCAGCTGTCTGCACACTACAGCTGCTGCCTCCATGGTCCATGATGACCACCAGATGGTTTCTGGTCTCCAGTCTCCCTGGTGGTTGATCTCCAGTCTCCCAGCACAGCGCCTGCCTCCTACCAACCTCACATCATACTCTGCACAGAAACAAGAGAAACTACTATTTAGAGGCATGTTTATCTGTAATAAAAATTAAATGTCATTAAATGTGAATACTAATAAACCTGAGATGATAATTGTTGGCCTCCTAGACTGAGGTGTATGTTTAAGGACACCTCCCTGAAATGTGAGAATTGTCTTATTTCACAGAAGCTCCACCATTGAAAACCTCTGCATGCTTTTTCATCCTTCTCTCTCATTTGATTGACACATCAAAGATATCACCAGAATGGCCTTATTTCATCTTCATAATATTTAAAACATCTGATCTCTATAGTATTAACCCTTGTAGGGTGTTTCCCAACATTATTGGGATTTTAAAACAATAAATCCATAACAATTTATGTAAAAATTATGACATATGTTAACTTTATCTCAAATTTCAAGCAATTTAAACGGCATATACTGTATGGTTAATGTTTCCCATTTACCTCTGCTAGATCACAATTATGAATAAAAGTGATATTTGTTTTTTTGTGATCAAATGTGATGTCTGTAAAAAGAAAATCCATGATAATCGAGACATTAATTTAATAAATCACGTTTATCTTGAAAAATATGAATGAAACAAGGTGGAAGCAGACAGTGAAGGAATACAGTGAACCTTTTTGTTACATTTCTACCATGTTTACTTGTTTTCATCAACAATTTCCACAGTCTGGGGTCCAGTTACACCACGTATGTAAGATAGATGTGTAGGGGTGCACAGTGTGTTCTTTACATGTTCTTCACAGAAAATGAGACAAGGCCAATGACCAATAATAATAATAATAATAATAATAATAATAATAATAATAATAAATAATAATAATAATAATAATAATAATAATAATAATAATAATAATAATAATAATAATAATAATAATAATAATAATACACTTTATTTGTATAGCACCTTTCATAGAATTGCAGCTCAAAGTGCTTTACAACAGAACAAGATAGGCATAAAATGAGCACATACAGTGCAGACATATAAAATCACAGTTTTTCACATTAGGATCTATATAGTGCAATCAAATAGTAAAATATAATAGACATAAAATGAGCACATAAAGTGCAGACATACAGTTTAGAACCTGTAATAAAAAGTTATATATAATGGACAGAGTAAAATTATGCAATAGTGCATTGCAATAAGGTAGTTCTGAATGACTGTTTAACAGTTTAAACCCGTCTTTACCTTCCCTGTTTGATATCCACAGTTTAGAACCCCACAGTCTTCCTTCCTGTTTGATACCCACTTTGACCCTTCAAACCTCCCTCTCAGGGCGCAGTTCTAGGCCTGGGACCCCACATAGTTTTAAAAACCTGACAGTCTTTCTTCCTGCTTGATACTCACATAGTTTGATACCTGACAGTTTAGAACCTGTGATAAAAGTCATAAAAGAGTCAAATAGAATGGACAGAGTAAAATAGTGTCAGTACAATCAGCAGTGGAGTGTATTAAAAGGCTATGGTGAAGAGATATTGTTGGGGAAAATGTGTATACGAGGGTGGAGGTAGGAAAGGGGTTAGTCTTGACTAGTTTAATATAGGTCAACTAGCAGGGCTCAAAGACACTAGGGCGACAGTCTGGCTGATGTTCTTAAAACAGCCTCAAGATAGCAGATGGACATTTCAGTACATCATATCGTGTGTTCTAATCTTGTGTCTTTTCTCTCTTACACACATACACAGCACACACACAGACACAGCACACACACACAGACACACACAGTTACACAGCACACACACAGACACACACAGTTACACAGCACACACACAGACACACACAGTTACACAGCACACACACAGACACAGACACACACAGTCGCACAGACATACACACCGACACACACACACATTCCCTGTGTCACAATACACACATACAATACACACACGTCTGTACACAGACGCACACACACACAGACACACACACACATACACACACACACACACAAACACACACATCTCACTCTCTCTTCATGTTCTTAATGTTTTACATCATATCGTGTGTGGATATCATATCTTGCTTATCTCTCCTCATGTTCTCTCTCTCTCCGATGTTAAATCTACGTATCATCTTAATGTACGTCATGTCAGATCTGACATGATGTGATACGTCATCATATCTGTCATGGGGGCAGGACTGAGAGGGGATTTAGGGACAGGCAAAGGGTTCCAGGACAGAGTGTTTTTGTTCAAGCTGTGGCGATCATCTTTGACCCATAGCTCTTGCTGTTAAAGAACTTCTTTTCTTAAATAAATTACCTATTTGTTACAATTGGAAATATCGTCTCCTGCTGTGTCAAACAACCTTTCCACAACATTTGGTGACCCTTGAC
>NW_028173012.1:0-17000 GCF_963971535.1 Notolepis coatsorum
GGGCCTGTAGGCGGCCGCACAGCACCCGCCACGGCTGCTGCTCCAAGGTGCCACGTTCACATCACATGTTCAATAAGTGCATTATATTATAACTATAGTTCGACTGGAGTAAGACTGTTTTGTAAATGGAGTAGACGACGGAAGAGCGACATGTGACTGAAACGTTAGAACGACTCGCTGCAGCGGAGAATAGCGAAGACTAGCATAGTCCCTCCTGCTAGTGTGGTATCTACAGCTAGCACCTTAGCCCTTCCTGCTAGTGTGGTATCTACAGCTAGCACCTTAGCCCTTCCTGCTAGTGTGGTATCTACAGCTAGCACCTTAGCCCTTCCTGCTAGTGTGGTATCTACAGCTAGCACCTTAGCCCTTCCTGATAGTGTGGTATCTACAGCTAGCACCTTAGCCCTTCCTGCTAGTGTGGTATCTACAGCTAGCACCTTAGCCCTTCCTGCTACTGTGGTATCTACAGCTAGCACCTTAGCCCTTCCTGATAGTGTGGTATCTACAGCTAGCACACCCCCCACTGCTAGCAGACTCTCTGCAGCTAGTACTGCTCCTGCACTTAGCTTAGCCCCTGCTAGCGTACTCCAGGTTGCCTATGTAGCCTCTACCACCAGCATGTCTCCCACTGCTAGGACTGCCCCTTCAGCTAGCAAGGTCAGTCTCCCCACTGCTAGAACTGCCCCTTCAGCTAGCAAGGTCAGTCTCCCCACTGCTAGGACTGCCTCTTCAGCTAGCAAGGTCAGTCTCCCCACTGCTAGGACTGCCTCTTCAGCTAGCAAGGTCAGTCTCCCCACTGCTAGGACTGCCTCTTCAGCTAGCAAGGTCAGTCTCCCCACTGCTAGGACTGCCTCTTCAGCTAGCAAGGTCAGTCTCCCCACTGCTAGGACTGCCCTTCAGCTAGCAAGGTCAGTCTCCCCGCTGCTAGGACTGCCTCTTCAGCTAGCAAGGTCAGTCTCCCCACTGCTAGGACTGCCCTTCAGCTACCAAGGTCAGTCTCCCCACTGCTAGGACTGCCTCTTCAGCTAGCAAGGTCAGTCTCCCCACTGCTAGGACTGCCTCTTCAGCTAGCAAGGTCAGTCTCCCCACTGCTAGGACTGCCTCTTCAGCTAGCAAGGTCAGTCTCCCCACTGCTAGGACTGCCTCTTCAGCTAGCAAGGTCAGTCTCCCCACTGCTAGGACTGCCTCTTCAGCTAGCAAGGTCAGTCTCCCCACTGCTAGGACTGCCCTTCAGCTAGCAAGGTCAGTCTCCCCACTGCTAGGACTGCCCCTTCAGCTAGCAAGGTCAGTCTCCCACTGCTAGGACTGCCCTTCAGCTAGCAAGGTCAGTCTCCCCACTGCGAGGACTGCCCCTTCAGCTAGCAAGGTCAGTCTCCCCACTGCTAGGACTGCCTCTTCAGCTAGCAAGGTCAGTCTCCCCACTGCGAGGACTGCCCCTTCAGCTAGCAAGGTCAGTCTCCCCACTGCTAGGACTGCCCCTTCAGCTAGCAAGGTCAGTCTCCCGGGAGCCGCCCCGTCGGCTAACCCCTCTGTCTCGTCCGCTAGAGCCCCTGCTGCTAGCCACCTAGTCCTGTCCGCTAGAGTCCCTACTGCTAGCGCCTTAGCCCGCCGGCTGATGTAACCCTAGCAGCTAGCACAGGCCCGGCAGCTAGCATATCCCAGGTAGCTAACCCAGTTTCTACTGCCAGTTTAGCCCCTGTTAGGGCAACTCTAGCTGTCCCTGTTCCTCCTCCGGCTCCCGGGGAGACCCCGACGTCTGGTCCGGGTCGTGCTCCTGTCCCCGGGGAGTCTCCTGCCTCCGGCTCCTTGTCTGGTCCAGCCCGGCGCCGTGGTCTACGCCGTGGTCTGCACGATGTCTGCACCAAGGTCAACGTCGGGATGGGCTCCCATCCGGGGTCCCGCGCCCGGTCCCAAGATCTCCCCTGGAGTGTTCCCCGTCCGGGGTCCTGCTCTGGGGTCGTCGCCTCCGCCCTTCATCTCCGGGCCCCCTCGTTCGGTCCCGGGGTCTGCACCTGGAGTGTTCCCCGTCCGGGGTCCTGCTCTTGTTGTTGTTGCCCTCGCCCCTTTGTTCCGGGCCTCCTCACCGGGCCCCTGTCCCTGTCTCCAGCCTCCCTCACCGGGCCCTGTCCCCGTCTCCAGCCCCCCTCACCGGGTCCCTGTCCCCGTCTCCAGCCTCCCTCTCTGGGCCCCTGTCCCCGTCTCCAGTCCCCTCACCGGCCCTTGTCCCCGTCTCCAGTCCCCCTCACCGGGTCCCTGTCCCCGTCTCCAGACCCCCTCACCGGCCCCTGTCCCTGTCTCCAGTCCCCCTCACCGGGCCCCTGTCCCCGTCTCCAGCCCCCCTCACCGGGTCCCTGTCCCCGTCTCCAGTCCCCCTCACCGGGTCCCTGTCCCCGTCTCCAGTCCCCTCACCGGGCCCCTGTCCCTGTCTCCAGCCTCCCTCACCGGGCCCCTGTCCCCGTCTCCAGCCCCCCTCACCGGGTCCCTGTCCCCGTCTCCAGCCTCCCTTTCTGGGCCCCTGTCCCCGTCTCCAGTCCCCCTCACCGGGCCCCTGTCCCGTCTCCAGCCCCCCTCACCGGGTCCCTGTCCCCGTCTCCAGTCCCCTCACCTGGCCCCTGTCCTGTCTCCAGCCTCCCTCTCTGGGCCCTGTCCCCGTCTCGAGCCCCCTCACCGGGTCCCTGTCCCCGTCTCCAGCCCCCCTCACCGGGTCCCTGTCCCGTCTCCAGTCCCCCTCACCGGGCCCCTGTCCCCGTCTCCAGTCCCCCTCACCTGGCCCCTGTCCCGTCTCCAGCCCCCCTCACCGGGCCCCTGTCCCCGTCTCCAGCCCCCCTCACCGGGTCCCTGTCCCCGTCTCCAGTCCCCCTCACCGGGCCCTGTCCCCGTCTCCAGTCCCCCTCACCTGGCCCCTGTCCCCGTCTCCAGTCCCCCTCACGGGCCCTGTCCCCGTCTCCAGCCTCCCTCACCGGGCCCCTGTCCCCGTCTCCAGCCCCCCTCACCGGGTCCCTGTCCCCGTCTCCAGTCCCCCTCACCGGGCCCCTGTCCCCGTCTCCAGTCCCCCTCACCTGGCCCCTGTCCCCGTCTCCAGCCCCCCTCACCGGGCCCCTGTCCCCGTCTCCAGCCCCCCTCTCCGGGCCTCTGTCCCCGTCTCCAGCCCCCTTCTCCGGGCCTCTGTCCCCGTCTCCAGCCCCCCTCACCGGGTCCCTGTCCCCGTCTCCAGTCCCCTCCACCGGGCCCCTGTCCCCGTCTCCAGTCCCACTCACCTGGCCCCTGTCCCCGTCTCCAGTCCCCCTCACCTGGCCCCTGTCCCCGTCTCCAGCCCCCCTCACCGGGCCCCTGTCCCCGTCTCCAGCCCCCCTCTCCGGGCCTCTGTCCCTGTCTCTAGCCCGCCTCTCCGGGCCTCTGTCTCTGTCCCCCTCCCCAGTGCCCCTGGTCCCGTGCCCTGTGCGCCCTTCTCCGGGCTCCCCTCTGGTCCTGTTCCACAGCCCCCCCGGCTCCAGTTTTCCGTGTCCTTGTCCCCAGTCTTTTCCGGGGTCTCTGCCCTTCGCCCTGCCTGTCCCTGGACGGTCTTATGGGTCGTCTGGGAGCCTCCCCTTCGGGGGGGGGGGTACTGTCATGATCTGAACTTTCTGGACAGTCCTCTGGCGCCCCCCGGGCGGTCTGTTTGCGGTGCTATGGGCCGTCACCCTTGCCACCCTTCATATGGACCGTTACGTACATATATTGTCAAATCTGTTGTTGTCCTCATGTATTCTCATTCTGTCACAATGTTGAATCCCTACCTGGCTCAAGACCTGGCTGCCTATTATTATGTGTCCCTATTATCCCTGTTATTGTTAGTGTCTAGTCTTGTTCCCTCTGTGTATTCATGTTCCTGTGTGTATCTATATTCATGTTCCTCTCTTCCCCAGCTGTTCCTGTTTAGTAATCAGTGTGATTATCCTCCTATATATTCTGTGCTGTCCTGGTACTCCCCTGTCGGTTTGTAAACGTATCTTGTGTCGTCCGTTGTTGTCAGAACATTATTATTATCATTATACCATTGTGGTTGTGATTTCAAGCAGCACCCTTCCGTGCTCTTCACCTTTAAACCCTTTGTGATATAATCATTATCTGCCAGCTTAGGCTGTGGTACTCGTCTTTGTTTTGTAGTTGTAATTGTACTGTAAAGAGCGAAGTAAAGCCTCTTCTCAACTAGACCCCGCTTGTGTCCTGCCTCTCTCTCATTCCTGTATTGCGCCTGGGTCCACACACAAACAACGAGATTCTTACACAAAGGGCAGGCCGTTTAACAATGTAGCTATAGCCAGGATATAATAGAAGTACTTTATTGATCCCGAGGGAAATTCAGCACCACAGATCGCTCACAGTAAACATTTAAGTAGTCAAAAATCTAAAATAAGTGTAAGAATAAGAATAGTCACATATATACATTCTAAAATATACCGCCAAAAATATATAATATATAGGGATGCTCGATATTGGCTTTTTTACCGATACCGATATACCGATATTGTCCAACTCTTAATTTCCGATACCGATATCAACCGATACCGATATTGTGAACCTGCAGCTTGCGTTTGACACTCTCCAAAATGCTCTAGCTAAGCTCAAGTTAGTGCTTAATGCTAGTAAAACCAAGTCTATGATGTTTTCTAGAGCCAGGGTTATAGATTATGACATGCTACACCTAACAACAGCAAATGGTTTGTATATTGAAAGATTTAGTGAGTATTATGGCTGGATGATAAACTTTCTTTTAAATTCCATATAGATAACCTAGCTACAAAATTACGGCAAAAGATTGGTTTCTTGTACCGTAACCACGCTAGTTTTCCCATGTTCTGTAGGAAAAGAATTGTACAGGCTGTTTTTTTGTCAATATTGGACTATGGTGATGTCATTTACAGGCATGCGTCTGCGTCTACATTAAGGCCTTTGGATTCTGCCTACCACTCCGCCCTAAGATTTATTACGGGTGACAAATATGATACTCACCATTGTCTTTTGTATGAGAGGGTAGGCTGGCCATCTCTCTCGTTGCGACGTAGTTATCATGGGTATCTTTTTATCTACAAAGCAATTATTGGCAAACTTCCACCTTATATTACATCTTTGTTGGTCTGGAGTGCTGTCACCTACCAAACTGGTTCGAATGATGGGCTTGTGCTCAGGGTGCCTCGAGTTCGGTCTGAGCTTGGAAAGTCTGCCTTCTCCTACGATGCTCCATACACATGGAATACCCTGCAACAGACTCTAAAGCTCGGAGCATTCCCGTCATTCATGGAGTTTAAAGGCATTGCACTTGACCTATGTACTGAATCATGTAATTGTTTTTAATCCATCATTGTAGTAATTGTAATTCATTGTAATTATTAACTGTTATGATATTTGTGTCCTTTGTTAACTCGTCATCACTGTAAATGAGGGAAACCTCAGTGCTTTCACGAGTATAAATAAAGGTTTGAATATGCAGGGTTTCCCCCCCCAAAAAATTTAATAATTTCATGTAATTAACATTACATATCTCTTGTTGTGGAATTAACACAACATTATGCATACTTTTGACAATAAATAAAATCTGAATTTGTTATTACTTGCTTGCCTGGGTAAATAAAGGTTATAGAAATGTAATTTTTTTTTTATTTTTTTTTTTAACCGATACCGATATTTTTTGATATCACATTTGAATGCCGATATCGGCCGATAATATCGGACATCCCTAGTAATATACAGTAAAATGTACAGTAAAATGTCAAATGTAGATGTAAAATGTACAGGAAGATATGCACGGATTTATACTGTTACTCTGCTCAGTGAGGCACAGTGAGTCGTTATACAGTCTGATGGGAATAAGGTGTATAGGTCGACTTCTTAATCATGTCCCCATCTGTATGTGTCAGACATGGAATTAAATATAGTAGGTTAATCATATAAATATGTTACAACAAGAGAAACAAATTAAGATCATAGATAGATAGATAGATAGATAGATAGATAGATAGATAGATAGATAGATAGATAGATAGATAGATAGATAGATAGATAGATAGATAGATAGATAGATAGATAGATAGATAGATAGATAGATAGATAGATAGATAGATAGATAGATAGATAGATAATGGTGGAGGGAAAGACCAGTAGGCCTGACTTAGAGACTGTCCGCCTCAATGTATAATAGTAGACGGCCAGACTGATCCTAAATGTGCTGATCCCCCACTGAGGGGCGGCCAGCGGGTCTCTCACCCCCGGCCTCTGCTCCGTCAGGGTCTCTCACCCCCGGCCTCTGCTCCGTCAGGGTCTCTCACCCCCGGCCTCTGCTCCGTCAGGGTCTCTTACCCCCGGCCTCTGCTCCTTCAGGGTCTCTCACCCCCGGCCTCTGCTCCATCAGGGTCTCTCACCCCCGGCCTCTGCTCCGTCAGGGTCTCTCACCCCCGGCCTCTGCTCCGTCAGTGTCTCTCACCCCCGGCCTCTGCTCCGTCAGGGTCTCTCACCCCCGGCCTCTGCTCCGTCAGGGTCTCTCACCCCCGGCCTCTGCTCCGTCAGGGTCTCTCACCCCCGGCCTCTGCTCCGTCAGGGTCTCTCACCCCCGGCCTCTGCTCCGTCAGGGTCTCTCACCCCCGGCCTCTGCTCCGTCAGGGTCTCTCACCCCCGGCCTCTGCTCCGTCAGGGTCTCTCACCCCCGGCCTCTGCTCCGTCAGGGTCTCTCACCCCCGGCCTCTGCTTCGTCAGGGTCTCTCACCCCCGGCCTCTGCTCCGTCAGGGTCTCTCACCCCCGGCCTCTGCTCCGTCAGGGTCTCTCACCCCCGGCCTCTGCTCCGTCAGGGTCTCTCACCCCCGGCCTCTGCTCCGTCAGGGTCTCTCACCCCCGGCCTCTGCTCCGTCAGGGTCTCTCACCCCCGGCCTCTGCTCCGTCAGGGCTGCTCCCCCACTGAGGGCGGCCAGCGGGTCTCTTACCCCCGGCCTCTGCTCCGTCAGGGTCTCTCACCCCCGGCCTCTGCTCCGTCAGGGTCTCTCACCCCCGGCCTCTGCTCCGTCAGGGTCTCTTACCCCCGGCCTCTGCTCCGTCAGGGCTGCTCCCCCACTGAGGGCGGCCAGCGGGTCTCTTACCCCCGGCCTCTGCTCCGTCAGGGCTGATCGAGAACGACACGCATCACCAGAGGCTTTCACGTCCGATGAGAACACCTGATTCTCTCTGGCTAGAACTGGACAGTGGAATGCCACGCCAAATTATGTGTCATACAGCGCCCAGAATGCACAACGCACTGAAGCAGAGATAGAGGAGAGACGTCTAGATTGTGGAAGATCGTGGATTTATTTTTGCCCTTGTACAGTAGTTGTGGTATAATACAGTATGATGAACCAACTATATCTAGGTTAAAGTAATGTCACATCTTACCTGTGCACCTGAATAGGTTAAAGTAATGTCACATCTTACCTGTGCACCTGAATAGGTTAAAGTAATGTCACATCTTACCTGTGCACCTGAATAGGTTAAAGTAATGTCACATCTTACCTGTGCACCTGTATAGGTTAAAGTAATGTCACATCTTACCTGTGCACCTGTATAGGTTAAAGTGATGTCACATCTTACATGTGCACCTGTATAGGTTAAAGTAATGTCACATCTTACCTGTGCACCTGTATAGGTTAAAGTGATGTCACATCTTACATGTGCACCTGTATAGGTTAAAGTAATGTCACATCTTACCTGTGCACCTGTATAGGTTAAAGTGATGTCACATCTTACCTGTGCACCTGTATAGGTTAAAGTGATGTCACATCTTACCTGTGCACCTGTATAGGTTAAAGTGATGTCACATCTTACCTGTACAACTATATAGGTTAAAGTAATGTCACATCTTACCTGTGCACCTGTATAGGTTAAAGTAATGTCACATCTTACCTGTGCACCTGTATAGGTTAAAGTAATGACATCACACCACTTTTACATGTGTTTATGTGTCTATGTTATGTCTGATGTGTTGTGATGTCATGTCCATCCTTGGCAATATTCCAGACTGTGCTTATGTCACATGTTTATTGATATATTGTCAAAATAAAATCAATCAATCAATACATCACATATGGGCATACGGGTTATATATACACGTATATATGTCTATGGATTCGACTAGGAAAATGAGTAGGCCTGCTCTCAGGATGAGTCAGGATGAGTGTTTGACGAAGAAGTAATGCAACGCATGTTTATATTTTAGTTTCAAATGAAATAATACTGAATAATTATGTCTGAGTAAGACACATGTAATGTGGATAAGATCAAATGTGGCAAGAGGGATATTACGTTCTACATCCACACATCCACTACATCCAGACCTACTTTTTGCATCTTGCATTTAAAAAAAAGTTTGCATTTTGTACCTCATTGTTTGCACTTTGTACTTCATTTTTTTTTTTTTTGTGACCAACTTTTTATTTTGTCTTTTTTTAAAACAAGTTCAGAGGAAGGACATTCACATCAGCATTTCATATTAATTCACACAGTGGCATAAAAAGTGTCTTTTCAGTATATATTGTCCGTCAGTATATTCATATACTGTGTAGCCTGACTGTTGCAGTTGTGACAGTCTTTTCCTCCGTTCTGGCGGTCCTGTGGCTGCAAGACAGCCCAGGTCGCTTCTTAACCCCACTCCCAGCCCCCCGGGTTTGCATAGACATTTTAGGAGAGGGGGAAACCTTGATGCATACATGTATAGGATACTCTTAATTAGAAAATAAATCATAATTATGTTTGTTAGATAACCAAGTAATAGGGAAAAATACAATACAATTTAGAAACAACCACAACAAATTATAGCAGTAAACAGAAAAGGAAAAGATAAATGGAAAAGATAAATGGAAACAACAGCAACATGATTTTTGTTCATTCTCTGGTGTCAAGGTACAAGTGTTCAACCTAGTGGAGTACTGATTTTACCTTCTGGGCCGCAGTAAGTAATATTTGGATCGATTCTGTCCTTGCTCCCTGTGCTCTAGCACTGGATGCCTCTAATCGCAATACTTCGTAGAAGGACAGTTTCCAACGGTAAATATTGAGACTATGGGGTGGTTTCCATCTCATTACGAGCATTTTCTTTGCTGCCGTTAAACCGGCCAGAAACACTCTCTTTTTGTGAGGTGTTAATTTTAGAGATGAATCATCATTTAATAATAAAATGTGTGGCAAACAAGGTATGTTTATCTCTGTTATATTAGTGAGAAATAATGCAACCTTGGCCCAAAAAGCGAGTACTCCTGGACATTCCCACATCATATGTATGTATGTTCCTATAACTTTTTGCGGACATAAAGCACATAGAGGACTTTGTAATATTTTTATTTGACAGAGTTTCCTGGGTGACAGATAAAATCTTTGTATCATTTTGTAATGAGTTAATTGGTTATTATAATTACGAGAGGTTAGTGGAATATTATCCCATACATTCTGCCAATTTATGCAGGCATTGTAATTCTTTAAATCTATGTTCCAGACAGTGGTATTACCTGTAGTTCTGTTTAGTTTTCCTTGTATTTTATTATATAACCCAGAAACAAAACCATTTTTAACATTTATGCCATTCACTATATTCATTAAAGGGTGACCTGGTAAAGGCTGATTCCATGGGACACCATAAGTGCGCATTGCAGTGCGTAACTGTAAATAAAAAAAGAAGGATGTACTAGGGACATTATAGATTTGTTTGAGCTCTTGAAATGATCTGAGACCGTATTCACTGTATATGTCAGATAGTTTGTGAATACCTTGTCTTTGCCAATTGGGAAATGTAACTGGTTCCCCTCCCAACAGTAAGAAGTTGTTATCAAAAATAGGGGTATCTATGTGCCATTTTGTGTTCCACTGTCCCGTTTCGGCAATATATTTCCAGACGTAAATTGAATGTGCTATAATTGGGCCGAATTTAGTACGGCAAAAGCTTGGGGATAGACCAGAAAATAGTATATCTTTGAATATGGAGATACAATGTGCCTCTCCATATTCACCCATGGTATGTCAGAATCATTATTGAACCATCTTAGCAACGGTCTGAGCATAAAAGAAAAATAGTACTGTTCAAAATTAGGAACAGATAGCCCTCCTGCTTTCCTACTGTTTTGGAGTGTGGAATTGCTGATTCGTGGATGTTGTTCACGCCATATAAATTTGAATACTAGTCCCTGTAGCTTCTCCCAAAATCCTGGAGGTGGCGGTAAATTAATCATGCTTACCAGAAAATTGATCTTAGGGAGAATGTGGGTCTTGACTACTGAAAGCCTGACTGAAAATGGGATTAATAATAGTGACCAACGGTTTAACTCGTCAGATATTACCTTCTTAAGGCTCTTGTAATTTTTTGACACAATTTTGTCAATGGATGTGTATATATCTATACCTAAATATCTGAAACCAGAGCCCACTGGTATTTCTGTATGTAGTTGGGGACTACTTGCTGCTGTATTTAGGGGAAGTAAAATTGATTTATTCAAGTTGATCTTGTAGCCTGAAATAAAACTAAAATGTTTAATAGTGTCTAGGACTACAGGTAGGGACCGTGGTGTATTGTCAAGAAATAATAACAGATCGTCTGCGTACAGACAAATTTTATGGTAGGTGTTATTTACTATTATGGGTTTTATTTCGGCACAATTTCAAAAATTTTGGGCCAAGGGTTCAAGAGATAACGCAAATAATAATGCGGAGGCGGGGCAACCCTGCCTGACGCTACGTCTGATAGGGAAGGGTGTGGAACACTGATTGGATGTGATAACCATGGCCGTTGGATTATGATATAAGATTTTGAGCATATTTATAAATGTGTCTCCAAATGCCATATTCTTCATGGTGTGCCATAAGTACTCCCATTCCAGCCTATCGAAGGCCTTTTCGGCGTCAAGGGACAACACTGCACATGGTGATATTTTTGGAGCTTTGTCAATAATGTGTAACAGTCGTCTTAAATTATCTGATGCAAATCTTTGTTTAACAAATCCAGTTTGGTCTGGGTGGACCAATATTGGCAGTATCGTCTCTAGACGTCGTGCGAGGACCTTGGCATATAATTTTAAGTCTCCATTAAGAAGGGACAATGGACGATAGTTAGCACAGATGTTTCCATCCTTTCCTTTTTTCTGTATCAGTGTGATAATTGCTGTACTTATGTCTCTATTAAAACTCCCTTTCATAATGGCTTGTTGGAACATCTCGAGTAGTAATGGACCCAACTCTTTCCAAAAGGTCAAGTACAGCTCCGGTGGGATACCATCGAAACCTGGTGATTTCCCCTGTTTCATTTCTTTCAGTGCATCGTAAAGTTCCTCCAGGGTAAAGGGAGAATCCGTTGAGGTTATTTGTTGCTCTGTTAATTTAGGTAGATCCAAGTCTTCAAAAAAGGAGTCTAAATCAGCTTTTGAGAATTGAGCTTCAGATGAATACAATTGTTGATAGAAAAGTTTAAATTCTAGATTTATTTTGGCCGGATCGTTTACCATCGCTCCTTCTTTATTTAGGATTGATGTGATGTCTGCTTTCTGTTCATTATATTGGATTTTCCTAGTCAACACAAAGCTTGGATTATTTCCATTCAAATACTCAGTTTGCCTCGCTCTGTGAGCTAGGAACTCTGCTTTTTGTGCCATTAGAGCATTTAGTTCAGACTTCGCTTTCCAAAGCTCCCTTTCTCTTTCTTGATCGTAGTTGTTTTGTTGTTCTGCAGTTAGCAATGAGTGTCTATTTTCCAATCTGGATATTTCTTGATGGTGGGCTTTGTTACGTGCTGAAGCAAATGATATTGTATTATTGCGAATAAAGCCTTTAGTTGCATCCCATAGAATCTGTAACACTATTTTTATTGATATTGATAAAAAGGTTGAAGTCTGATCTAAATTGCTCACAGAATGATGGATCCTGCAGTAATGTTAAATTAAATTTCCATCTAGTAGCACGTTTTGGACAATTTTTAATTGTATATACACACAGATTGGCATGGTGATCTGATAAAGACATGTTGATAATGTCCGTTTTTTTAATACAGTGTAAAATATTAGCAGATATTAGTATATAATCTATTCTTGAAAATGTTTCATGTCTATTTGAAAAGAAGGTGTATTGTTTTAAACTTGGGTTATAATTTCTCCAAACATCTATCAATGAGTGATTTGACACCAGATTTTTAAATGCTGTAGTGGATGAATTAACTGAGGTTGGACCTGACTTATCCAAGCCTGGTGATAAAACTGTATTCATGTCTGCACCAATAATTATTCCACAATCTGAATACTTTTGTAAGGTCTTTGTTAGTTGGGCATAGAATGCAGAGTCATAAGTGTTAGGGGCATATGCTGATAGCAGCAATATCTCTTTGTCACATAGAATTCCCTTTACATAAGTGACTCTGCCATCTGAATCATTCCCTTTCTCAATAGTATTGAAATTAAGTTTTCTAGATATTAGAATTAATACTCCTTTTGTTTTATTAATAGCAGATGAGGAAGAAACGACTATGTATCTATTGTTTTCCAATTTTCCCAAATCTTGTGCCATTATGTGAGTTTCTTGAAAAAAAGCTATATCAATCCTTTTCTTGTCTAGATATTCAAGACAGCTGCTATATTTGATATTCTTATTTATTCCCTGTACATTCCATGAAAGTATATTTATTTTTGCCATAATATGTTCTGTAAATTTAATTTAGCTTTGGCAATTATTATTATGTATATCTTGGAATTATCCATGACACAGTAACAAGAGGATTTCTATTTGCATTAAATTGTCAAGCTGTAGAGTAAAGAATAAAATTAGCAATACATTAGGGAAATAATATATATACATCATGCAACCCTTCCCCAGTTGTAGTCCAGCATCAACCCAAAAACCTCCCACTACCCCCCCACCCCCCACCCGAAGACAGTCACGTGGGTAGAATACCGTAGTATCCTTATTCCACATGGCCACCTTCCTACCTCCTATTCTCTGCCTGTTGCAGAGTTGTGACATGTCAGACAGCTCCCTCTACTGGTCTCCCTGTGTTATTAAATATCTACATTACTGAAAAAAACAAAATTGGAATATAAACAGGGATACATTATTTTTTCTTTTTCTTTCTCTCTTTAATTTATGATAAAATATATTGGGTAAGGAGAGTAATGCTATGGGTGACACTATCGTCCCCACCAGTCATGTTGACCACAGTACCACCCACAGCAGCTCTACAGTAGATATAAAACAAAATAAAAATACTAGCAGTAATAATTCACCCAACACAGCTACCACTATATCTGTTGCTAATAACGTAGATCGTAATAATAATAGCACAAACCCATATATATATATAAACTGAATATGGCCCAAATTATATTGGGTAAGGGCTGGTGAGTAATGCCATGGGTGATATTATCATCACCATCAATCATGATGCCATCAGCACCATCCACAGCAGCACTGACTAATGGTAGTACAAAATAAAATATCTGCCATAATAGTTCACCCAATATAGTTACCACTGATACTGTCACTAATAACTTAAATCGTAAATAATAATATTAACAATTCTTTTTTATTATATAAACCATGAGGGACTAAAACAAATTATATATCGACCAAATAATAATGATAACGTCAAAATAGTAATAAAAGGGGGGGAAAATAGGAAAGAAAATTAAATTATATATATATATTTTTTTTTTGTTATATAAACCATGGGGACTAAAACAAATTATATATCGACCAAATAATAATGATAACGTCATTAGTAATAAAGGGGGGAGGAGAGAAAAAAATATAGGAAAGGATATTAATAATTATACATTTTTTGTTTGTTTTTGAACCCATGAACAATACCCAAACAGAAGAGGATTTTATATTATTCCAAGTCCATGTGGCCACGTTAGTCTCAAATGTTCACAATCTTCCAGCTGACCACCGCGCGACCATAGGCATACCTGTGTTCTGTGATGTGTATACAGTAGTAGACAGTCTCGTCCTAGGTCGGCGCTGGTGGTGAATGTGCCTCCGCGTCTAGCGTGGGCTTGATCTTGGTTGTGTAGAAGTCCATTGCCTCTGATGCTTCGGTGAAGGAGTGAGTCTTGTCCTTGAAGGTGATGAGCAGCTTCGCAGGGTGAGCCACCCCGTAGCGCAGTTTTGTTTTGCGTAAGAGTGATCTGAGCTCATCAAAGGAGGCTTGCTGCTTGCGTTGTTCTGCTGTAACATCACGGAAGATGCTTATTTTATGTCCTTTGTATTGTAGCCCACCTGGTTCTTTAGCTTTCCCACCGGCAAGACGCACAACCTTCTGCCTTATATCAGAGTTGTTGAATTTTGCGATTAGGCATCGCGTCTTGCCTTTATTTGCCCCGATGCGGTGAGCGATACTGATCAAGTGAGGTGGCCCTAGATCTTCGCCAAAAAGTTCGCTCAGCATTCCGTTTACAAACAGTGTCGGGTTGCCTTGTTCCGTTCCTTCTGGTAGCCCCAAGATTCTCACGTTGAGTCTTCTGCTGTGGTCCTCAAGCGATTCCGTCTTCTGTTTTAATGATTTAACTTCCTCAGATAGTGATTTATTCTCTGCTTCCAGTTGTATCAGCCTTTGATCAGTGTCGTTGGCAGCCGTCTCAAGAGAGTCAATCTTGTCCAAGCATGATGTTACCTTTAGCTGGATTTTGTTTAGATGATCCTTGATCGGCTTTAGATTGGTTTCGAGTCCTGTAGCAAGTTCTTCACGTACAATTGTTCTCATGAGCACCGCTAGGTCAGCGTTCTCCATTGTGAACTTTGTTTGTGCACGCGTGGTCATGTGTTTGTTCAAGAGCGATTAGATCGTTTTGAACAAATTAGCTTACAAAATAAAAGAAGCTGATAAATGTCGAGGTAAAGTCAACTTTAGTTTTGTTCTTTATGGGTTCAAAATAATGATTATTCGAGGGTTTGCCGCGACATGCTGCGAGCTGCGTTCAGTCCATGCCACCGGAAGTAGAGTAGAGTGAGTGTACTTTGTACTTCATTTTGTACTTTAGTTTGTATATTGTATATTTTCTATAGTGTTTGGACTTTATTCTTGTTTACTGTATGAATCACATTCTCAGGGGGCTCATACAGAACCAAACATTTCACTGTAATGTACATGTACCTTATACCTGACAAATAAAACTAAACTTGAAACTTCTCACTATCCAATCGTTGACCAGGTGTGCTATGTACAGTAGCTAGCGTGGTGCAACGTTACATATCTCAGCCAGGGAGCAGCAAGGGAACGTTAAAATATATATATATTTTTTAATCAGTATCATCCAGCATTTCAAAACGTGGCACTCACTCAGGTTCACTGATGTCCGCGCTGCCGTCCCCGGGCTGTGGGCTGAGATCAACGGGGATCCCGTTTCAAAGCTTCATAGTTTTAGACGGCCATTTTAAGAGAGAGGGAGCCATGGTGATCGCAGTACCAGAGTTTGCGTAGATGGGCCTGAGAGTTAGAGAGAGAGAGAGAGAGAGAGAGTGAGAGAGAGAGAGAGAGAGAGAGAGAGAGAGAGAGAGAGAGAGAGAGAGAGAGAGAGAGAGAGAGAGAGAGAGAGAGAGAGAGAGAGAGAGAGAGAGAGAGAGAGAGAGAGAAAGAGAGAGAGAGCAATTAATTCACAAAAGAGTAATGTAATCTGTGCAGAGGGTTAGGGTGGACAATGAATATAAAATCGATGTCTATCTTTCTCATCTGCGTTGTGTTTCCCTGAGATGTTGAGGGGACGTTCACGATGACGCTTTCATAACACTGTACTTGAAACAGGCATACAGTTTACCAGAAGTGCAGGGGTTACAAGTCCAATTAATTAGGGTGACCATATTTTGATTTCCAAAAAAGAGGACATGCTGGCCCCAGCCTCGAGATACTTAATGATACTTTGCACAATCGAAGCGGGCATGGCCACCTTCATTTCACTATGTCTTGTGTACTGTACTGTATGTGATGAATTATTCACCTATTGAATCTTGAATCTCTACTCAAAGTTTACTCAAAGATGCCTTTATTGTTTTAACATATGCTTGGAAACATGCACCCAGAAAAGCTGCCTTTTTTATACTTGAACTTGAGGACTGCATACTTTTTTTGCAAAGCTTATCTTTATACATTATGCTTATAGCACATGCATAAGCCTGGTCTCTTTTGAAAGATAACATTCTGAAGTTACTAATGCAAAAAAGGAAAATCACTTTTAGTGCTAATGAAATAGAGTAGCATATAGGTCTGAACTTGAGTTGAACGTGAACTTGTGTACTCACATTTTTCTGCAGTGGTTGCAATATCCCAAATTTAACCACGTAACATGCGCCCAGAAAAGTGGCCATTTTTTTTTTACTTGAACTTGAGGACTGCATACTTTTTTTGCAAAGCTTATCTTTATACTTTATGCTTATAGCACATGCATAAGCCTGGTCTCTTTTGAAAGATAACATTCTGAAGTTTCGTACACAATAAAGAAAAATCACTTTTAGTGCTAATGAGTAACATAGGGCTGAACATGAGTTGAACTTGTGTACTCACGTTTATGTGTAGTATAGTTGCAATATTCCAAAATAATATATATATATTTTTGTATAAGCTGGAAAACACCGCAAATGCATAGCCTGAAGGGACATGGGCCTGAAGGGACATTAACGTGTGTTGTTGGGCCTTACAAATACATTTTGATTTGATTATCAATAAGGTAGGATATCTGGAACACACAAACACAAACATTTTTAAATCACATGCCATGAAACTCTGGGACCTGGCTGAATTTAAGACTGCACAAATCATGTTTAAAGCACGAAACAATTCACTCCCGGGTAACATCCAAAAATTCTGTTATAGAGTGGGGGGTTACAATTTAGAGAGTCTAACTTCAAGAAACAGGCTGTTCATTCAACAATGTATGTATATTTCAGTTTGTGGAGTGAATATGAGTTGCATAAGATAATAGAGTGTGAAGGTATACTGAATACTGTCTATCTGTATGTCATGTATGTCATATGTTTTTTTTTT
>NW_028173011.1:0-36815 GCF_963971535.1 Notolepis coatsorum
GGGGATGTAAGTTACAGTACTGGCATGCATGGTACCATCAGGTTTTGGGGGGTGGGGGGGGGGGGGGGGGGGGGGTGTTGAAAGCAGCTGTTCCAGAATTAGCCCCTGTGGCTTCTGATTAGAATTGCTAATAACAGTTGAGCATAATTAGTGAACATTCTTGGATGTTGTATGTCAGGAGACCTTTTGGCCCCTTCTTCTGAGAGCTAAAGCCTCCGTCTCTGTACCCCCTCTCTCTCTCTCTCTCTCTCTCTCTCTCTCTCTCTCTCTCTCTCTCTCTCTGTACCCTCTCTCTCTCTCTAGGTGCCCCCTGCTACACCAAACCACCGTCCCTGTTGGGCCCTTACGCTCGCAACCCTCCCTTCGACTACCCGTGGGGCTTCAACCCCTACCTCCCAGGGGCCTTCTCTCTCAACAACTGCCCCAAACTGCCCCCTGGCTCCCTCTACCCCTCCCACTTCTACCCCAACCCACTGCAGAGCGGCCTCTCTCAGCTGCCTCACCCGTTCTCCTCCCTGTTGCCCCCGGCGGGGGGGGAGGTGGGTGGGGGGGGTGAGAGGGGGAGCGGCGGCGGGACAAACCGGGGGGACCAACGGCGTGGTGGCAGGTGGCCTGGCAGCCAGACTCTGCCTGCCACCGTACCCCGGGAGCCTGGTGCTGGGTCGGACGGACGTAGGGGGCCTCTGCGGGGGGGGGAGAGGGGTGGAGGCCATCCCCACGGGCCCCGGGGCCTTAGGGCTCGGTCTGGGGCTGGGTCTGGGGCTGGGGCTGGGCCTGGGGGGGTATCGGGCTGGGGGGCCGGGCCGGGGCGGGGGGCCGACAGAGCCCCTTGGAGCGGAGGGGAGGAGGGGTGAAGCAGGACCCGGAGTCGGACTCGGACCTGGAGATCACGGACCTGAGCGACTGCAGTTCAGACGAGCACGAGTTCGGCGTCGGCAAGGAAGCCAGGCTGCAGGCGGCGAGCCGACCACAGATCATCGTGCCGGACGGGGGGAAAGGAGGCGCGCCGCCGCCACCACCCCCCCTCTCCTCCCTCCCTCCTCCTCCAGCGTCCCCCCGTCCTCTCAAGAGCTCGGTGCCCGTCACCCCTCCGTCTCCGTCCCGGCCCCCGCCCCTCTCTCCCGACCGACACCGGGAGACAGAGACACTCAAAGTGATCCACAGCTAGTACATTCTCCCCTGGCCGTGTCCTCCGTCCTGCCCGTCTGCTCCCTCACACACCTCCCTCTCTCTCTCCTGTCGTCGTTCTGAGCCACCGGTGTCGTGCTTTTTCTTTTATTATTACCGCATTTTGGAAACAAATTCAAAACTCAAAATTCACCGCAGTCCAACTCCTCCTGGTAGACGTCTCCTAGTGAAGCTATTGGTTTCTGGAACGAGTCTTTCCTTGTCTTTTAACATCTATCTTTCCACTTTGCGTTTGTGTTACTAACTTGCCCATTTTAACATACATTATATATTAGGCGTAGAGCTTTTTATGGTATTGGTTATCTATTTCACTAGCTCCTCCCCTCTCTTTTGATCTGTCACACCTATTATTCCATGATCTCTAGGCTTGTCTTAAGCTTTACCACCAGAGCTCTACAATTTGCTGTATGCTACGATAAGCTACGATAGAAACCAGTGAGGTGGTCAATTTACAGCACGGCATTGTCTGCAAACAAACAAACAAACAAACAAACAAACAAACAAACAAACAAACAGCATCCCTATACAAACACAACAGAATAACAAATGATGGTCAAATTCGATCACATTTGACAGATTTGTACTGATCTTGTCCTGTAGTTATTCACATTTTGAGTACATCGCTGTGTGAATTTGTAGGTTAAAGACTTAGTCAAACACTGCCACCTGCTGGTCCACCCAATGTATGTCTCCACCACTTAGTCAGTCAATGTAACGACGAGTGATTTTTCGCCCCGAGTCGATTTTGCACTTACTGGTCACTTTTATAATGTTTCTCGTGAATTTATTTAAATGGTAAAAATCCATATTTATTTTAGTATAATTGTAGTAGTCTGTGAGTATTTATTTTGTACTGTGGTTCAACTCTTTCTTACATATTTATTTCCTAAAGGGAGAAGTACAGACAAAGAGAACAGGAGGAAGCTGGGCCAATCGAACATTTGTATCAATATTTCTGTGTATATATTTTATTATGGTGTACATTACATTTAATTATTATTCACTATTATAAAATGTAGCTGTATTGTTGTGATTTAATTCAGTATTTAAAAAAAAGTGTTGGAAAATGCTAAGCTTAGGTGTATTTAAAGTTGAAATGACTAAATGGAGAAGAGCTGTACTCTATGATATGATGTTTTTCTATGATAAGGACAGAGTTCACACTGGAAATTTTCTCAACCAGTTAATTGTGCCCTTTGGTCATTCTGCCAGATGCCCGATGTACAAACCCTTTGGGTTTAAAATATGCCTGTAGACTTATTTTTATAGTTAGCATTCACCCAGTGTAACTGTACTGTAATTAGTCAAATGTGAATAATATTGGTCTGCTTTCTCCCCCCCCCCAAAAATCAGTTGTTGATTATTTTCCAATCAATGCTTTTTGTCCATGCCAGAAGCAGGGAAATTGGGTTTGTTCGAAGACATTGAAAGTATAAAACAAACAAACAAACAAAAAATAAAATAATACACCGTGTATCTCTACTCCACCCAGACCTCCTGAAGACCACCGTCATTTCCACAGGCCTCCCCTGCAGCGCAGAGTGCAGTAAACAGCCCATATTGTACAGCTTCATAGCCTATGGTTTGTCAAACAGTGGCGGTATATGATTAGTTGTGAAAGCTCTATTGTAAAGGTCATGTAAAGTTCTATGTTTGTTGAGTTGCTACAGGAAAAGCCCTCAGTCATCTCTGTATGGTGTACACTAACAACTGTATATACTATTCCCTTTGTGTGTGTGTGTGTGTGTGTGTGTGTGTGTGTGTGTGTGTGTGTGTGTGTGTGTGTGTGTGTGTGTGTGTGTGTGTGTGTGCGTGTGTGCGTGTGTGCGTGCGTGTGTGTGTGTGCGTGCGTGCGTGCGTGCGTGCGTGCGTGCGTGCGTGCGTGCGTGCGTGTGTGTGTGTGTGTGTGTGTACACGTCCAAAATGACCATGCAGTGGTTTGACCTGTCATTTCTCCTTGTTTTACTGTAAAGAGGAAAAATGGGAAGGGCAAAAAAAAATAAAAATATGAATATCTTCAAAAGCAATAAACATTATTCTGGAGAGTGGACTGTTGTCAGCATTGATTTCATTGAATGGATCCACTGTGTGAATCTGACGGCAAGCCTTGAGAGATGAGACGAATCCTCTCCTTACAGGTTGCCAGTCAGATTTGTATTAGATTGCTTGTGTTGGAAATTCACAGCATTCCTTGTCTGTCAGCTGTCTACTTTACGCTGAATTCTCAGCGGAAGTAGTTTACTATTTTAGTTTACTACTAGTTTACCCCCCCCCCCCCCCCCACAGCACCCACCCCCCATGAAGACAGCGTGGGCTACCTGGCCTACAGGGAAGAACAGAGGTGAGAGGAGCATTAAATTGTTCTCTCATTACTTTGAATATTTATCTATTTAGACATAAATAATTTACCTTTGTATGCTAATTATAGATGTCATTTAAATTATGAAATTATTTGTCATTTCCATTACATTTTTACACGTGTCAGTTTAGCCATACATAAGGTAAGGGATGGAAGTAATTTCATTGGCGGACAAAAGCAATAGTGATTATAGTTCTACTACACTAGCAATTTGGGGAGGATAGTTCTGTGGTGATATTACTGATATGTGTGTAATAATGGCATTTCGTTTTTTGCACTTATTCAAGAATTCAAGATTAATTTATTTCAGACTATCGTGTCAATTGTCTGTCTACATATATTGTAATTGAGTGTGCTGTGGTAATGACCCAAAGGTATTGCTGCTTAAGTTATTTGATAGTCTAACCTGTAGATGTATGTTCTGAATAGATTAATTGGTAACAATTTAAAATTTTATATTGCACAAAAATAGAATAGATTAAAATTAGGGATGCTCGATATTGGCTTTTTTTACCGATACCGATATACCGATATTGTCCAACTCCTAATTTCCGATACCGATATCAACCGATACCGATATACGCAGGGTTTCCCCCCCAAAAAACAGAATAATTTCAGGTAATTAACATTACATATATCTTGTTGTGGAATTAACACAACATTATGCATACTTTTGACAATAAATAAAATCAGAATTTGTTCTTACTTGCTTGCCTGGGTAAATAAATGTTATAGAAATGTAAATTTTTTATTTATTTATTTTTTAAACCGATACCGATATTTTCCGATATCACATTTTAATGCCGATATCGGCCGATAATATCGGTAGGCCGACATCCCTAATTAAAATTTTTATGAAAAAAGGTATTGCTTTTACCCCTGACTTATGACCCAGCCAGGGTTCCCACGGTACCTGGAAACCATGGAAAACATGGCATTTATTTGTTCATTTTCCAGGTTTGGAAAAGTCATGGAAACTGAGCAAAAGTGAACACTTACATGGAAATTGAAACAGTTGTCCTGGAAAATTTTATTGGATGATGTGTATAGTAATAAAATGAAACTATTGAGCACATAATTAAGATGAGTTTATAAAAACCCTTTACATGTGAACAGCGTTTACTGTTTGATGCAGGCAACCTGGTTATATGGACTTTAAAAGTATAGTTTCGAATTGGTGGACTTCGGGAATAATAACCGAGAACCGTTACTTGCGATCTCAATAGAACGGTCAAATACATGCATTTCCCAGCCAACACGGGAGCCTTGACATCTACAGTGAAACTTCTTATGAAAGTAGCTGTGTTTTAACTGTGTGGTAAACCTGGGTTTATCAACGTTATAGTTAGTAAGAAGTGCAATCTTGCTAACTAGCTAGCTAGCTAGCAACTTGCTAGCTAGCAGCACTAGAATTGTTGAGGTAATTTTGACCTTGCTTTTAAAATACTAGAACTATGTTTGATCCCCATTATGTACTATTTCACTCATTGACTTTTCCTAAAACCGTGTTATTCACCACATTTAGGGGAGTTTGTTTTGAATGTGGATTAATTAATGATGGTTAGCAAGCACATGCAGTACAATCTTGCTAGCCAACATTCAGCTTGCTAACTAACTAGCTAGTGTTGGCTAGCTTGCATTGCTAGCTAACTACCAATACATTTTCACATTAGGCTGTGACATTACTTCTATACAGTTGACATGACCAGTCTAGTCTTGTTTTGTAACATTCATTCTTATATCTACTATCTATCTTTAAAAAAAAATGATACTACTAGGAACATTTGGGGTGAGACATTTTTGAAAAATCATGATCATGACCATTCAAATCTTCAGACTGTAGAGAGGAGGAAGAGGAGTGGAGAGGGGGAGGAGCCAGGAAGGCACAGAAGGAAAGAGGGAGGAGGAAGAGAAGAGGGGAGAAGATGAAAGAGGAGAAGAAGAGAGGCTGATAAGAGAGTAGAGGATGACAGAGGAAAAGAGAAGAGTGGAGAGGAGTTGAGAAGAGGAAGAGAAGACAGGAGCAGACACAAGAGGGGAGGTGTGGAGAGAAGAGGACAGGATGAGAGAGGAGTGGAAGAGAGAACATATATCAATCCCAGTGCTCATGTGTCTCAAAGTTCCAGTTCAATAAATTGTTGTTCATCTACAGCTTGTTGCATTATTTCATGCATTGATATTATCAATGAGACATCATCTCTAAGCCTTTACAATGTAGACTTGACTGGCACATCTTTTAAATCAAGTAAGTAGTCAGGTGTCCTAGGGGGTTGTGTGTGTGAGGGGAGGGGGGCGCGGATGGGGGCGGAAAGCTTCAGGGGCCTATAGATCATCACTTAATATGGTACCTGGAAAATCAGGAGGTAGCATGGAAAATGTTTTCAAGGCAATCGTGGGAACCCTGCCAGCGTTTTGACAGACCATAGATGACTGATAAAGACATTAAATAGATGTGTGTTACACATACACATTAAAAAATACCAACCCAAATACATTTCCTCAAACTCTTTTGCTAATCAATAATACATTTTGCATCAGAATTCCCTATTTTTATTTATTATTATTATTATTATTATTATTATTATTATTATTATTATTATTATTATTATTATTATTATTATTATTATTATTATTATTATTATTATTATTATTATTATTATTATTATTATTATTATTGTTATTATTATTATTAATAATAATAATAATAATATAAAGAAAATCTACATATATGAGAGACATTAAGTATGCATTAGCTGAGTTAATTGTCTCTAATTTGGTTATTAAAGTAGCTTTATCCTATCCTTCATCCGCAAGCCTTGGCTGTAAGGTTGGCATACATTACATGTTGAATCAGTGGTAGTACAATAATAGGCCAATGTGGGCCTATATATATTTATTTGTAATGTATTTATTTTTAACACGAGTACTTAAAAAGCCGAAGTTAGATGTTATGATCTTCATCAGCCAATCATACAAAACATGACTGTGGACAATAAGCCTCAATAAAGACATGTCTCTGTTTATACTATATGTTCAAATGTGCTAATATGAGTCTCCAATCAGGAAACTACATACTTCTTGAAGCATTTTAATGTATAATTATTATGAGTCTTAAGGGCCTTGGGTTAATAATTTGCTTGACCAAATACCTATAAGAGCTGAGCAGTGATTACAGAGTGGCGTTGTACCTCTTGCTCTCCACTGGGTGGCGCAGTGAGTCCAGTGCTTTGCACTGAGTAGCCTACTATTGGAGAGAACAAAGTTAATACATTTGAGCTATAATAACTGAACACTGCAAACATCGTTTATGATATCCTCGAACTGCCCACTGAACACAAGTAAATTGAATAGTAAAGTGTCTTTCAAATACCACCTGAGAATGCACTACTTAAATACATAGGCGGAGTTTGAACTTGACGCCAGGGGGTGCGACTGTTTGGCGAACTAGACCCGCAATTTTTTTTGACCTTTATTTTATTATTTTAGCGTTTTTACAATGCCCTAACCCCTAATTTTTTATTTTATTTAGGTAGTACAGCAGCACACACACACACTCACACACACAGCACTACGGGGGATCATTTTTAACTGACTTAGGCTCTAATTATTATTATTCATAGAGACTCTCGAGCAATAATAATTATTACAGCCTCCATTTTTCGTGGACGAAAAATATACCAGGCTATAGATATCAATTTTCCCGAAATAACGCTACCTGCCTCGACAAAATTCGTGCATTGGTTATCCAGATACATTAATTATCATCTCAGAATAAGTGGCTTTGTATCGCGCTGCTGCTGCTGGCCGCGCGTTGCCGTTAACCCTTTCACTGCCACACTACAGAAGGTTCGCCTTATAATGTGACATGATTACTACTATAAAATGAATGTATTGTAAAACAAAACATAATAGAATTCAGATTTGTTTCTCACAATTATTATAATTTTATTAAAATAAAAATAATCTTGATAAAAAAAAAAAAAAAGAAAAAAAAAGACAATTTCACCCCCGGCCACCCCCCTGAACCCCCATAAACTCCGCCCATGCTTAAATATGTGAGCAAAATATTCTGATGTTGATAATTAATGATGTCTACAATGTTTTACTGTTTTTAGATTATCATTGTTAATTGTGATTGTCATATGTATCTCATGTTGTTATGTTTTGTGTTTTCTGTTGTGTTTCTGTGTGGACCCCAGGAAGACTAGCTCGCCACTTAGGTGACAGCTAATGGGGATCCTTTTAAACAATAAACAATAATCCTCACAAACAGTGAGATATCATAATCTGTTATACACGTGTAGGTGTGTAATATGCGGATTCGTCTTTAAATTATCAGTGCATTTTATTTCTGACCGACTGGATACATTTGCACACATGTCATAAAGGATATGCATTTTTTTTTATTAAGTGTGGGATGCTATGGGACAATCGCATGCATGTAGGCCTAACCTCTCGCCGAATGATAGTAAACCTAAAAGAAAGTAATCTGAAACTAAATAAGATATCCTAGCAATAGTTGATAATAAATTGGACAGATCATTAAATAAGTGTTGGTTGCTGCTGCTGTCATAATGACCATACACTCTTAACATAAGATGGTCATCGTTAGTAGTAGTAGTAGTAGTAGTAGTAGTAGTAGTAGTAGTAGTAGTAGTAGTAGTAGTAGCAGCAGTAGTAGTAGTAGTAGTAGTAGCAGTAGTAGTAGTAGTAGTAGTAGTAGTAGCAGTAGTAGTAGTAGTAGTAGTAGTAGTAGTAGTAGTAGTAGTAGTAGTAGTAGTAGTAGTAGTAGTAGTAGTAGTAGCAGCAGTAGTAGTAGACAGTAGTAGTAGTAGTAGTAGTAGTAGTAGTAGTAGTAGTAGTAGTAGTAGTAGTAGTAGTAGCAGCAGCAGTAGCAGTAGTAGTAGTAGTAGTAGTAGTAGTAGTAGTAGTAGTAGTAGTAGTAGTAGTAGTAGTAGTAGTAGTAGTAGTAGTTTTTATTCAGTCATCTCACACAATACAATATATATACACATTTAACAATATTTGATTATTTACAGTGACTGAAAAGGTACAGACTGAAGCATAATGCTTATATATGCCTGTCCTATATTCTTAACAAAAGTAAGACTCCAAAACAGTATTCTAAAAGAAAATAGCAAAAAAAACAGTAGGCTATTATTCACCCTTGTTGTAGTTTTCAAAAATAACTTTACAAACCATTTTCTTAATTAGTTAGTTAGTTAGTTAGTTAGTTAGTTAGTTAGTTAGTTAGTTAGTTAGTTAGTTTGTTAGTTAGTTAGTTAGTTAGTTAGTTAGTTAGGCTAGTAAAAACGCAGCCTTAACAAAATGTAGGAATTACAAACCATATCTTGGACTTGCATTCAAAATAAATATGGGGATGATTTCTAAGGGCAGCTTTATTGATATTATTGGATTTATTCGACATCACAGTATGATCTGGGGTCTGGTGAGGGGACTGAATAGTGTGTAACACCGTGCGGAAACAACCCATTGTGGAGCTTTTTTTTCTCCACTTGACAGCAAACAGCAAGACAGAGAGGCGAAAGTTACTATTCTTTTTGGAAGATTATCGGTCACATTACGCTCGATTAATACCAAAGAACACTTTTGGTGCAATTGTTCGGGTTGTGTTGTTTGTGAATTAGCCAGGAGGAGGGGGAAATAATCATTTTCTTTTGGATTTGTACTTCCGCGTACAATGTTTTTTCCCACTGACACACGACAACTTTCCAACAGGAAACCCGATTATTAGACCGAGTGTCTATTCTATCTTCTCTGTGTTCAGAGGTGAGTGCATCGTTTCGACATTATTTGAATGGGTGTTATTATTATTATAAGTGACGTGTGTGAGCTTTACAGCAGGGTATTTGGGGTTCTAGTGAGAGGAATGGTGTGTAGCCCCTACAGTAGTGGAGCAGCGGGGCAGACAGTAGTCTAGCTGCTGCTGCAGGAATGTTGTGTTTGGCTGCTGTGTCGCTGCAGAGTCCAGACCCAACACCCACTGCAGCTGGATACATCTTTCTGTATCACAAACAGTACTGTATTTGTAAATCTGGTATGTCATAAATGTATAGGCTCCAAGGACAACGATGTAAATAAGTCATTGCGCCTTTTTCGTTGATTGATTGATTGATTAGTTTATTAACAGATTGCAGAATGGGTACAGTACAGTACAGCTCAATACATACAATTGTTAAGGGGATGCAGACCAGAGAAAGACTTTCGTCTTGTTTACATCAGGGTCCCCCATTTTCAATTCATCATATGACATGCATGACATACAGATAGACAATACTGTTCCTATCCTTGACAAAAGCAAATATGTGAGTAATGATCTGTATATGTTTTGTTGTCTAAAATAAATACCATACCATAGATGTAGCAGTACTGTCTATCTGTATGTCATATGATGAATTGAAAATGGGGGACCCTGATGTAAACAAGACAAACGTCTTTCTCTGGTCTGCATCCCCTTAACAATTGTGTGTATTGAGCCGTACTGCTGTACCCATTCTGCAATCTGTTAATACAATTTTCAATCAATCAATCAATCAATCAGCTCAATACATACAATTGTTAAGCCGGGGATGCAGACCAGAGAAAGACTTTCGTCTTGTTTACTACATCAGGGTCCCCACCATTTTCAATTCATCATAACATATATAACATAAGGCAAACATACTGTGCTTCTCAGAAACTAAGCTCGACGATTCTGTAAAAGATCCAGAGATAGAGATTGAGAACTACTCAATAATCAGGAATGATAGGAACAAACATGGAGGTGGTGTCTGTATGTACATACACAAGGACACCAAATTCATCAACAGAAATGACCTGAATCATAAATCAATTGAAACTGTATGGGTGGAAATCCTATTCGAAAGGGCGAAATCCCTACTGGTTGGCACAGTCTACAGGCCGCCAGATCATAGTGGCTTTTATGATACAATGGATGGGTGTTTAGCTGGAGTTGAGGATGTAGACAAAATTCTTATTGGAGACTGGAACACGGATATGCAACGAAAAGATGCACCCGTCTTCAAGGCCTTCAGTAGGTTTTGTGATCTGCATGGCCTCAGCCAGCTAATCACCCAACCCACACGTGTATGTGAATCAACTCAGACTACCATTGACCTCATTCTGACCTCCGACAAGTCCAAGATCTCAAATAAAGGGGTTATAGCATGTGGGTTAAGTGATCATTATATGATATTCTGTACCCGAAAAAAACTAAAACAAAAGGCTGGCTGCCACAAAACAGTCACATCTAGAGACCTCAAAACCTACTCTAGCGAGGCCTTCAACCTTGAACTGGAGAGTCTGGACTGGTCAGATGAACTCAATGGTACACTGGTTGACGAAACATGGCTTGGTTTCAAAACCAAATTCTCAGCAATACTAAACGACATGGCCCCCCTAAGAACCACCAGGGTAAAAAATCGCGCTGAGCCGTGGATGCACTCCGAAATACTGGCCGCTATGAAAACCAGAGACAAAAAATGCTCTGAGTTTCGTAAAAGTCAGTCAAAGCTTACTAAAAGCACGAGCAGTGAACTCCAAGCCCACGTGACTGAACTCAAACTAGAAAGAAACAGACTAAGAAACGACGTAAACTCCATGATCAAAACTGCAAAAAAGAATTTCATCAATGACAAAACTGAGGAAAACAAAAACAAACCACGTGAACTTTGGAAATTACTCAATAATCAACTAGGATGCAGTAAAAAACTTAAAACCAGATTCTCAAACATAAACATAAAAACTGACAACACGCTCATCACAGACAAGCTGGATGTAGCCAATTACTTAAACATTTTCTTCACAAACATAGCCACAACACTGGTAAACAAACTACCCTCCCACTCAGGGCTTTATGGGGTAGAACACATAGTAGCTTTCTACAAAAACCTAGGGGTCCGCAAGGACGACTTCAAGCTGGAAATGGTAACAACAGATGAGGTACTCAATAAACTGAGCGCCCTCCAACCTAACAAGGCCACTGGCCATGACAACATCCCCTCCAAATTCCTCAGAGACTCAGCAGCCGCCATCACACCAATCATCACACACATAATAAACCTCTCCATAAAACAGGGACACGTCCCCAAGGACTTCAAAATTGCGAGGGTGACCCCTCTGCACAAAAAGGGCAGCAAATTAGACCCAGGCAACTACCGCCCTGTTTCTATTCTCACCTCCATCTCGAAAGTCATGGAAAAAATAGTCTACGAACAGGTCGAAAAGTACCTAGCGGAAAAAAATCTAATCTACGAATTCCAATCTGGCTTCAGAACATCCCACTCCACTGACACATGCCTTCTCTATTTGAATGACCACATCAAACAAGAGGTGGACGCAGGCAAATACTGCGGCATGGTCATGCTGGACCTACAAAAGGCCTTTGACACGGTCAATCACTCCATTCTGATTGACAAGCTAAAAGCAATTGGTTTTGATAGTCTATCAGTGAGCTGGATGCAATCCTACCTTGAGGGGAGGGAACAGATGGTGGAGGTAAACGGTACCCTATCCCCCCCCCTCACAGTGAGCTGTGGTGTTCCACAAGGAAGCATACTAGGACCGCTACTGTTCCTAATTTATGCAAATGACATGTCGTCAGCTTGTGACTGCAACTTGTTCCTGTTTGCGGACGACTCAGCCCTGCTGGTCTCTGACAGGAACAAGTTACAGGTTGAAAAAACCCTCAGCTCGGAACTAGGCAGAATCTGCATATGGCTCGCTGATAACAAACTATCATTACACATGGGCAAAACAGAGTCCATTCTCTTCGGTTCAAATAACAAACTCAGCAAGACCGACGGCTTCTCAGTTACAGTGGGTGACAATATTGTCACAAGGAAAGATGAAATTACCTACCTGGGGTCCATCCTAGAGGCTAATCTCTCCTGTGACAAAATGGCATCCAATGTAATAAAAAAAGTCAACCAACGAACTCGATTCTTGTACCGGATCTCCTCTCTGGTAAACAAGAACACCCTGAAGACTCTGGCAGGAGCACTCATTCAGGGGTACTACGACTATGCTTGCACCTCATGGTACCAAAGCACCTCAAAGGCGCTAAAAACAAAATTACAAACATCTCAAAACAAACTGGTCAGACTACTGCTTGACCTTACTCCTAGAACCCACCTCACCCCTGCCCACTTCGACAACCTAGGATGGCTTAGAGTAGACGACAGAGTACAACAACTTGCAATGGGCCTGGTCTACAAGATACACTACACGACCAAGGTACCCATGTACATGTCAAAATACTTCCCAAAGGTCAGTGAATACCACGATCACAACACCAGAGGGAGCTCCACAAATCATGTCAAACCCAGATTCGGCTCAAATAAGGGACTAAACACGTTTCGCAATTATGCCACATCAATGTGGAACGCCCTACCCAAAGCTGTAAAGGAATGTGGATCACTACCCACTTTCAAAACCTCTCTCAAGGGACACCTACGGGAGACTGCAATTCAACACTGGCCCCTGTAAATATCCTAACCCAATCATTCCAACCCCCTCCAATGTACAGTCATTTACCTAGTATGGTTTTGTCAATAGTTCAATGTACAATTGTGTTTGTTTGTACAGTGTCTCCTCCCCCCCCCCCCTCAATGTACAGTGTTACTTGTTTATACAGTGTGCCCCCCGCCCCCCCCCCCCCCCCCAACCACCTCCAATGTAAATTACCCAGTATGGTTGTCAATATCCCAATGTACCCAACCCCCCCCACCCAACCTCCAATGTACAGTTTCTACGTCAAATGTATATACTCCCTTTTCTTGACTCCTTCTGTATCACAAACAGTACTGTATTTGCAAATCTGGTATGTCATAAATGTATAGATGTAGCAGTACTGACTATCTGTATGTCATGTATGTCATATATGTCTATATGAATTGAAAATGGGGGACCCTGATGGAAACAAGACAAACGTCTTTCTCAGGTCTGCATCCCCTTAACAATTGTATGTATTGAGCCGTACTGTATTGTACCCATTCTGCAATCTGTTAAATAAAGTTTTCATTCATTCATTCATTCATATGACATACATGCCATACAGATAGACAGTACTGCTACATCTATACATTTATGACATACCAGATTTACAAATACAGTACTGTTTGTGTTACAAGAACAGTCTAAAAAAGATAGTAGTATATACATTTGAGGTGGAAGAAACTGTACTTTGGAGGAGATTGGGTTGGGTGGGGGGACTTGTGGATAATGATGGCTACAACAATGCATCTAATGTTCCATCATGCAGCCCGAATTATTAAGAATTGCCAGGATGAAATTCGTTCGGTTGTTGTTGTTGATTTATACCGGTGACAATGCAATGTATTCATTTAAATGGTCGGAGCCTACTTGTTTTCTGAACTTCAGCCTGTACTTCATTTTCCGAAATCAAAGTTGTCTTATTGACTTTTTCACCTATTGTGGTCTATTGATGCAGGGTTTCTCACCATTGATAACGTATACCTACTACTAGGTAGTCTAATCATTAAGATGGCTCTTCATTTGAGCCGTACTGTATTGTACCCATTCTGCAATCTGTTAAATAAAGTTTTCATTCATTCATTCATTCATTTAGTTATCATGATCATTTGAGGGCTTTCTGATATACTATATTTATTTATATATATATACATATAATCTCTGTGTGTAACTCGTGTATTTGTCAACATCGCCTATTACATGGAAGTAGACAGTAGCTCCAAAGTGTAATTAGCTTCCCTCCCATTTCTCTCTCCTCTTCATCCCCCCTCCTCTCACACCCCTCACTCATCGTTTGTTAGCTATACCAAATAGCCTAAATATGGGATGGGGGTCATTGCAGACAAACGCTCAATAATTGGGTTCTACATTTCATTGATTACCCATATGTTATCACTGTTTGTGTAGATTCTTACTGCAGAAAATGCAGTAGTAAGGGTGCACGCATTATTCCCATTGGCATGTTTCTAGTTTCTTTAATAGTTGTCATACAGAAGTACAGAATACTTTTATACAAAATGCTTCTTACTGTTACGCTCCAGAGACTGTGCAAGACAAGATAAGTATGAAATAAAATAACATAGTATAGCATGTAAATTAGAAGTAAAAAAAAAATGAGGTCACAGTGTTCAGTATAGACATATGTACAATGTTCGATGCAGAATAGACGTAACTGAGTTACCATATAATATACAATATACTGTGCAGTGTACTAATATACAATACTATATAGTGCAGAGCAGAAATGGGATGAGGTACAATTTAGGTACAATTTACAGTAGGTGTACGTAGTGCAAATCCTTTATCAATAAATATAAAGTGTGATCTAAAGTGTGGAGAGTGGGTGCTGCAGTGTGTTGTTTGTTTAAGTGAGTGTGTGCGTGTGGGTGTGTGTGCTGTGTGCATTTGATGGTTGTTGCATAGTGTTTATTGTTCGTTTAGCAGCCTGATGGCCTGGGGATAGATGGGCAATACAACTGGGATTATGGGTTCAGTTCAGTAGTGGACTAAAATTGTTCACCAAAAATATGAGAGCTGGAATAGCAATAGTGTGGGTTTTGTATGCTTCTATATGACCTCATGTTTTCATTTGACACTGAGCTCCAGAAACAACCACTTCCCTATTGGCTGCGATGGCGAGACTTCTTATTTGTGTCTCTGACTGTAACTTTGAGGCCCACATGTTTTTATTATCAGCCCACAAACTTAGTTCCACAGAGCTAGACGTGTAATCCGGTAGGTCCTGATATTGATTAGAATGGTTGATTATTAGGCCATGCAGTGTGTCAGTTGGGGGCGGTTTAGTGGGAGTGTCCCCAGCCAGCCAGCCAGCCGCTGCACCGATAGGCCCCGCCCCCGTGTGAATCAGGCCCTGACACTTCCTGTCTTACTATGTTAGAAGAACACCACACAGCACTTGCTCTCTCTCTCTCTCTCTCTCTCTCTCTCTCTCTCTCTCTCTCTGTCTCTGTCTCTGTCTCTGTCTCTGTCTCTGTCTCTGTCTCTGTCTCTGTCTCTGTCTCTCTCTCTCTCTCTCTCTCTCTCTCTCTCTCTCTCTCTCTCTCTCTCTTCCTCTTTCCTTCTCTCTCTCCCCCCCTTTGTCTCTCTCTCTCCCTCTTTCTTTCTCTCTCTCTCTCTCACCCCCCCTTTTGCAAGTGCAGGCCTGTCTGAAGCCCAAAGGCTACCCTCTCTTCCTTTTAAAGGAATGCTGGCAATTTGATCAGAGTTGCTCTGCCTCTCCCTCTCTACCCCACCCCCCTCTACCCCCCTCTCCCTCTCTACCCCCCCCTCTCTCTCTCTCATCATAGACCTACACAAACTCACCACCACATCGGCTCTCTCTCTCTCTCTCTCTCTCTCTCTCTCTGGGTAGGGAGATAATGCATCATACCATGGTGTAAGAGGCATTGATATACATAAAGAGTATCCAGCAGCAGTAATTATTACAATGCAGAGGAACAGCTAGGAGACTGTCTTACAGGTAATAACACCTGCAGAGGAACAGCTAGGAGACTGTCTTACAGGTAATAACACCTGTAGAGGAACAGCTAGGAGACTGTCTTACAGGTAATAACACCTGCAGAGGAACAGCTAGGAGGCTGTCTTACAGGTAATAACACCTGCAGAGGAACAGCTAGGAGGCTGTCTTACAGGTAATAACACCTGCAGAGGAACAGCTAGGAGACTGTCTTACAGGTAATAACACCTGCAGAGGAACAGCTAGGAGACTGTCTTACAGGTAATAACACCTGTAGAGGAACAGCTAGCAGACTGTCTTACAGGTAATAACACCTGCAGAGGAACAGCTAGGAGACTGTCTTACAGGTAATAACACCTGCAGAGGAACAGCTAGGAGACTGTCTTACAGGTAATAACACCTGCAGAGGAACAGCTAGGAGACTGTCTTACAGGTAATAACACCTGCAGAGGAACAGCTAGGAGACTGTCTTACAGGTAATAACACCTGCAGAGGAACAGCTAGGAGACTGTCTTACAGGTAATAACACCTGCAGAGGAACAGCTAGGAGACTGTCTTACAGGTAATAACACCTGCAGAGGAACAGCTAGGAGACTGTCTTACAGGTAATAACACCTGCAGAGGAACAGCTAGGAGACTGTCTTACAGGTAATAACACCTGCAGAGGAACAGCTAGGAGACTGTCTTACAGGTAATAACACCTGCAGAGGAACAGCTAGGAGACTCTTACAGGTAATAACACCTACAGAGGAACAGCTAGGAGACTGTCTTACAGGTAATAACACCTGCAGAGGAACAGCTAGGAGACTGTCTTACAGGTAATAACACCTGCAGAGGAACAGCTAGGAGACTGTCTTACAGGTAATAACACCTGCAGAGGAACAGCTAGGAGACTGTCTTACAGGTAATAACACCTGCAGAGGAACAGCTAGGAGACTGTCTTACAGGTAATAACACCTGCAGAGGAACAGCTAGGAGACTGTCTTACAGGTAATAACACCTGCAGAGGAACAGCTAGGAGACTGTCTTACAGGTAATAACACCTGCAGAGGAACAGCTAGGAGACTGTCTTACAGGTAATAACACCTGCAGAGGAACAGCTAGGAGACTGTCTTACAGGTAATAACACCTGTAGAGGAACAGCTAGGAGACTGTCTTACAGGTAATAACACCTGCAGACGAACAGCTAGGAGACTGTCTTACAGGTAATAACACCTGTAGAGGAACAGCTAGGAGACTGTCTTACAGGTAATAACACCTGCAGAGGAACAGCTAGGAGACTGTCTTACAGGTAATAACACCTGCAGAGGAACAGCTAGGAGACTGTCTTACAGGTAATAACACCTGCAGAGGAACAGCTAGGAGACTGTCTTACAGGTAATAACACCTGCAGAGGAACAGCTAGAAGACTGTCTCACAGGTAATAACACCTGCAGAGGAACAGCTAGGAGACTGTCTTACAGGTAATAACACCTGCAGAGGAACAGCTAGGAGACTGTCTTACAGGTAATAACACCTGCAGAGGAACAGCTAGGAGACTGTCTTACAGGTAATAACACCTGCAGAGGAACAGCTAGGAGACTGTCTTACTGGTAATAACACCTGCAGAGGAACAGCTAGGAGACTGTCTTACAGGTAATAACACCTGCAGAGGAACAGCTAGGAGACTGTCTTACAGGTAATAACACCTGCAGAGGAACAGCTAGGAGGCTGTCTTACAGGTAATAACACCTGCAGAGGAACAGCTAGGAGGCTGTCTTACAGGTAATAACACCTGCAGAGGAACAGCTAGGAGGCTGTCTTACAGGTAATAACACCTGCAGAGGAACAGCTAGGAGGCTGTCTTACAGGTAATAACACCTGTAGAGGAACAGCTAGGAGGCTGTCTTACAGGTAATAACACCTGTAGAGGAACAGCTAGGAGGCTGTCTTACAGGTAATAACACCTGCAGAGGAACAGCTAGGAGACTGTCTTACAGGTAATAACACCTGCAGAGGAACAGCTAGGAGGCTGTCTTACAGGTAATAACACCTGCAGAGGAACAGCTAGGAGACTGTCTTACAGGTAATAACACCTGCAGAGGAACAGCTAGGAGACTGTCTTACAGGTAATAACACCTGCAGAGGAACAGCTAGGAGACTGTCTTACAGGTAATAACACCTACAGAGGAACAGCTAGGAGACTGTCTTACAGGTAATAACACCTGCAGAGGAACAGCTAGGAGACTGTCTTACAGGTAATAACACCTGCAGAGGAACAGCTAGGAGACTGTCTTACAGGTAATAACACCTGCAGAGGAACAGCTAGGAGACTGTCTTACAGGTAATAACACCTGCAGAGGAACAGCTAGGAGACTGTCTTACAGGTAATAACACCTGCAGAGGAACAGCTAGGAGACTGTCTTACAGGTAATAACACCTGCAGAGGAACAGCTAGGAGACTGTCTTACAGGTAATAACACCTGCAGAGGAACAGCTAGGAGACTGTCTTACAGGTAATAACACCTGCAGAGGAACAGCTAGGAGACTGTCTTACAGGTAATAACACCTGCAGAGGAACAGCTAGGAGACTGTCTTACAGGTAATAACACCTGCAGAGGAACAGCTAGGAGACTGTCTTACAGGTAATAACACCTGCAGAGGAACAGCTAGGAGACTGTCTTACAGGTAATAACACCTGTAGAGGAACAGCTAGGAGACTGTCTTACAGGTAATAACACCTGCAGAGGAACAGCTAGGAGACTGTCTTACAGGTAATAACACCTGCAGAGGAACAGCTGGGAGACTGTCTTACAGGTAATAACACCTGCAGAGGAACAGCTAGGAGGCTGTCTTACAGGTAATAACACCTGCAGAGGAACAGCTAGGAGGCTGTCTTACAGGTAATAACACCTGCAGAGGAACAGCTAGGAGACTGTCTTACAGGTAATAACACCTGTAGAGGAACAGATAGGAGACTGTCTTACAGGTAATAACACCTGCAGAGGAACAGCTAGGAGACTGTCTTACAGGTAATAACACCTGTAGAGGAACAGCTAGGAGACTGTCTTACAGGTAATAACACCTGCAGAGGAACAGCTAGGAGACTGTCTTACAGGTAATAACACCTGCAGAGGAACAGCTAGGAGACTGTCTTACAGGTAATAACACCTGCAGAGGAACAGCTAGGAGACTGTCTTACAGGTAATAACACCTGCAGAGGAACAGCTAGGAGACTGTCTTACAGGTAATAACACCTACAGAAGAACAGCTAGGAGACTGTCTTACAGGTAATAACACCTGCAGAGGAACAGCTAGGAGACTGTCTTACAGGTAATAACACCTGCAGAGGAACAGCTAGGAGACTGTCTTACAGGTAATAACACCTGCAGAGGAACAGCTAGGAGACTGTCTTACAGGTAATAACACCTGCAGAGGAACAGCTAGGAGACTGTCTTACAGGTAATAACACCTGCAGAGGAACAGCTAGGAGACTGTCTTACAGGTAATAACACCTGCAGAGGAACAGCTAGGAGACTGTCTTACAGGTAATAACACCTGCAGAGGAACAGCTAGGAGACTGTCTTACAGGTAATAACACCTGCAGAGGAACAGCTAGGAGACTCTTACAGGTAATAACACCTGCAGAGGAACAGCTAGGAGACTGTCTTACAGGTAATAACACCTGTAGAGGAACAGCTAGGAGACTGTCTTACAGGTAATAACACCTGTAGAGGAACAGCTAGGAGACTGTCTTACAGGTAATAACACCTGCAGAGGAACAGCTAGGAGACTGTCTTACAGGTAATAACACCTGTTGCAGAGGAACAGCTAGGAGACTGTCTTACAGGTAATAACACCTGTTGCAGAGGAACAGCTAGGAGACTGTCTTACAGGTAATAACACCTGCAGAGGAACAGCTAGGAGACTGTCTTACAGGTAATAACACCTGCAGAGGAACAGCTAGGAGACTGTCTTACAGGTAATAACACCTGCAGAGGAACAGCTAGGAGACTGTCTTACAGGTAATAACACCTGCAGAGGAACAGCTAGGAGACTGTCTTACAGGTAATAACACCTACAGAAGAACAGCTAGGAGACTGTCTTACAGGTAATAACACCTACAGAGGAACAGCTAGGAGACTGTCTTACAGGTAATAACACCTGCAGAGGAACAGCTAGGAGACTGTCTTACAGGTAATAACACCTGCAGAGGAACAGCTAGGAGACTGTCTTACAGGTAATAACACCTGCAGAGGAACAGCTGGGAGACTGTCTTACAGGTAATAACACCTGCAGAGGAACAGCTAGGAGACTGTCTTACAGGTAATAACACCTGCAGAGGAACAGCTAGGAGACTGTCTTACAGGTAATAACACCTGCAGAGGAACAGCTAGGAGACTGTCTTACAGGTAATAACACCTGCAGAGGAACAGCTAGGAGACTGTCTTACAGGTAATAACACCTGCAGAGGAACAGCTAGGAGACTGTCTTACAGGTAATAACACCTGCAGAGGAACAGATGGGAGACTGTCTTACAGGTAATAACACCTGCAGAGGAACAGCTAGGAGACTGTCTTACAGGTAATAACACCTGCAGAGGAACAGCTAGGAGACTGTCTTACAGGTAATAACACCTGCAGAGGAACAGCTAGGAGACTGTCTTACAGGTAATAACACCTGCAGAGGAACAGCTAGGAGACTGTCTTACAGGTAATAACACCTGCAGAGGAACAGCTAGGAGACTGTCTTACAGGTAATAACACCTGCAGAGGAACAGCTAGGAGACTGTCTTACAGGTAATAACACCTGCAGAGGAACAGCTAGGAGACTGTCTTACAGGTAATAACACCTGCTGCAGAGGAACAGCTAGGAGACTGTCTTACAGGTAATAACACCTGCAGAGGAACAGCTAGGAGACTGTCTTACAGGTAATAACACCTGTAGAGGAACAGCTAGGAGACTGTCTTATAGGTAATAACACCTGTAGAGGAACAGCTAGGAGACTGTCTTACAGGTAATAACACCTGTTGCAGAGGAACAGCTAGGAGACTGTCTTACAGGTAATAACACCTGCAGAGGAACAGCTAGGAGACTGTCTTACAGGTAATAACACCTGCAGAGGAACAGCTAGGAGACTGTCTTACAGGTAATAACACCTGCAGAGGAACAGCTAGGAGACTGTCTTACAGGTAATAACACCTGCAGAGGAACAGCTAGGAGACTGTCTTACAGGTAATAACACCTGCAGAGGAACAGCTAGGAGACTGTCTTACAGGTAATAACACCTGCTGAGGAACAGCTAGGAGACTGTCTTACAGGTAATAACACCTGCTGAGGAACAGCTAGGAGACTGTCTTACAGGTAATAACACCTACAGAGGAACAGCTAGGAGACTGTCTTACAGGTAATAACACCTGCAGAGGAACAGCTAGGAGACTGTCTTACAGGTAATAACACCTGCAGAGGAACAGCTAGGAGACTGTCTTACAGGTAATAACTAGAGATGTTCCGATACCATTTTTCCCTTTCCGATCCGATTCCGATACCTAAGCTTTGGGTATCGGCCGATACCGATATTTCTCCGATACCAGTGCATTAAAAAAAAATTAAAAAAAAATTATATAAATTATACTTTTTTTTTTTTTTTTTTTTTTTTTTCAGATACTGTTATACTGTTTTTTAGTAATAACTAGAACGTATGGTATTTATTCAACAACAGGTGATTGTATAGATTTGTATTAGTATCATTAATCAATGAGTATGGGCTGCAGCACTGCAGATATACCCTACTCCAATGATCCACACGGACATTAAACGGTGTTGCACTCGCTACTCAGTGGCTCTGCAGATATACCCTATTCAGTCTGTAAACTAGTGGCAGATAGAACGTTCATGTTGTGGTTTTTGATGCAAAATAAATATTCAACATTCTCTTTTGAAACTCCGCCTCAGACTCTTATCCTTTGGCACTTGCTGTACTTTGCTTGCAGGTCTGCAGCCATTATTGCTGGATTATGTGAATAGCACCAACTTTAGACACGGTAACGTTATCAAGCTAAGCTAACTGACCTAGCTCGCCTTCCCGCATCGACATTAAGATAACGTTAGTAATAGTCAGCTAACGCTAGTCCGTAGCTACTTAACTTAAATACAATTCACCGTGGGTGCATTATTGTTGATAGACGGTCACGCACAGTGTTAGGTCCTGGAGAAAGGACAGGCGATCATCTGATTTGATGTAACGTTAAAAGCGGATGTTGTTCCAACTAGCTATCTTTCCAGCTAATGCTATCATAACACCAGCCAAACACATCCCGATTCCCGTCCGAGCTCCCCGTCACACCGCACTGTCGGGGACAATGGAATTTAAGAAAGTGTATCTGCTGTTAAAATGACACAGCATCACACTTTAAAACATGTTCATTTTATAATCCTCACTCTCCGCAGGACTCGGCAGGAGATAAATTACATCATGGGATCGGAGGCTAGAATTGACGTGTACTCGCCGATACCGATACTAGCATTTTAGGCAGTATCGGCGGCATTTCCGATACTAGTATCGGTATCGGAACAACTCTAGTAATAACACCTGCAGAGGAACAGCTAGGAGACTGTCTTACAGGTAATAACACCTGTAGAGGAACAGCTAGGAGACTGTCTTACAGGTAATAACACCTGTAGAGGAACAGCTAGGAGACTGTCTTACAGGTAATAACACCTGCAGAGGAACAGCTAGGAGACTGTCTTACAGGTAATAACACCTGCAGAGGAACAGCTAGGAGACTGTCTTACAGGTAATAACACCTGCAGAGGAACAGCTAGGAGACTGTCTTACAGGTAATAACACCTGTTGCAGAGGAACAGCTAGGAGACTGTCTTACAGGTAATAACACCTGCAGAGGAACAGCTAGGAGACTGTCTTACAGGCAATAACACCTGCAGAGGAACAGCTAGGAGACTGTCTTACAGGTAATAACACCTGCAGAGGAACAGCTAGGAGACTGTCTTACAGGTAATAACACCTGCAGAGGAACAGCTAGGAGACTGTCTTACAGGTAATAACACCTGCAGAGGAACAGCTAGGAGACTGTCTTACAGGTAATAACACCTGCAGAGGAACAGCTAGGAGACTGTCTTACAGGTAATAACACCTGCAGAGGAACAGATAGGAGACTGTCTTACAGGTAATAACACCTGCAGAGGAACAGATAGGAGACTGTCTTACAGGTAATAACACCTGCAGAGGAACAGCTAGCAGACTGTCTTACAGGTAATAACACCTGCAGAGGAACAGCTAGCAGACTGTCTTACAGGTAATAACACCTGTAGAGGAACAGCTAGGAGACTGTCTTACAGGTAATAACACCTGCAGAGGAACAGCTAGGAGACTGTCTTACAGGTAATAACACCTGCAGAGGAACAGCTAGGAGACTGTCTTACAGGTAATAACACCTGCAGAGGAACAGCTAGGAGACTGTCTTACAGGTAATAACACCTGCAGAGGAACAGCTAGGAGACTGTCTTACAGGTAATAACACCTGCAGAGGAACAGCTAGGAGACTGTCTTACAGGTAATAACACCTGCAGAGGAACAGCTAGGAGACTGTCTTACAGGTAATAACACCTACAGAGGAACAGCTAGGAGACTGTCTTACAGGTAATAACACCTGTTGCAGAGGAACAGCTAGGAGACTGTCTTACAGGTAATAACACCTGTTGCAGAGGAACAGCTAGGAGACTGTCTTACAGGTAATAACACCTGCAGAGGAACAGCTAGGAGACTGTCTTACAGGTAATAACACCTGCAGAGGAACAGCTAGGAGACTGTCTTACAGGTAATAACACCTGCAGAGGAACAGCTAGGAGACTGTCTTACAGGTAATAACACCTGCAGAGGAACAGCTAGGAGACTGTCTTACAGGTAATAACACCTGCAGAGGAACAGCTAGGAGACTCTTACAGGTAATAACACCTGCAGAGGAACAGCTAGGAGACTGTCTTACAGGTAATAACACCTGTTGCAGAGGAACAGCTAGGAGACTGTCTTACAGGTAATAACACCTGCAGAGGAACAGCTAGGAGACTGTCTTACAGGTAATAACACCTGCAGAGGAACAGCTAGGAGACTGTCTTACAGGTAATAACACCTGTTGCAGAGGAACAGCTAGGAGACTGTCTTACAGGTAATAACACCTGCAGAGGAACAGCTAGGAGACTGTCTTACAGGTAATAACACCTGCAGAGGAACAGCTAGGAGACTGTCTTACAGGTAATAACACCTGCAGAGGAACAGCTAGGAGACTGTCTTACAGGTAATAACACCTGCAGAGGAACAGCTAGGAGACTGTCTTACAGGTAATAACACCTGCAGAGGAACAGCTAGGAGACTGTCTTACAGGTAATAACACCTGCAGAGGAACAGCTAGGAGACTGTCTTACAGGTAATAACACCTGCAGAGGAACAGCTAGGAGACTGTCTTACAGGTAATAACACCTGCAGAGGAACAGCTAGGAGACTGTCTTACAGGTAATAACACCTGCAGAGGAACAGCTAGGAGGCTGTCTTACAGGTAATAACACCTGCAGAGGAACAGCTAGGAGGCTGTCTTACAGGTAATAACACCTGCAGAGGAACAGCTAGGAGACTGTCTTACAGGTAATAACACCTGCAGAGGAACAGCTAGGAGACTGTCTTACAGGTAATAACACCTGCAGAGGAACAGCTAGGAGACTGTCTTACAGGTAATAACACCTGCAGAGGAACAGCTAGGAGACTGTCTTACAGGTAATAACACCTGCAGAGGAACAGCTAGGAGACTGTCTTACAGGTAATAACACCTGCAGAGGAACAGCTAGGAGACTGTCTTACAGGTAATAACACCTGCAGAGGAACAGCTAGGAGACTGTCTTACAGGTAATAACACCTGCAGAGGAACAGCTAGGAGACTGTCTTACAGGTAATAACACCTGCAGAGGAACAGCTAGGAGACTGTCTTACAGGTAATAACACCTGCAGAGGAACAGCTAGGAGACTGTCTTACAGGTGATAACACCTGCAGAGGAACAGCTAGGAGACTGTCTTACAGGTGATAACACCTGCAGAGGAACAGCTAGGAGGCTGTCTTACAGGTAATAACACCTGCAGAGGAACAGCTAGGAGACTGTCTTACAGGTAATAACACCTGCAGAGGAACAGCTAGGAGACTGTCTTACAGGTAATAACACCTGCAGAGGTACAGCTAGGAGACTGTCTTACAGGTAATAACACCTGCAGAGGAACAGCTAGGAGACTGTCTTACAGGTAATAACACCTGCAGAGGAACAGCTAGGAGGCTGTCTTACAGGTAATAACACCTGCAGAGGAACAGCTAGGAGGCTGTCTTACAGGTAATAACACCTGCAGAGGAACAGCTAGGAGACTGTCTTACAGGTAATAACACCTGCAGAGGAACAGCTAGGAGACTGTCTTACAGGTAATAACACCTGCAGAGGAACAGCTAGGAGACTGTCTTACAGGTAATAACACCTGCTGCAGAGGAACAGCTAGGAGACTGTCTTACAGGTAATAACACCTGCTGCAGAGGAACAGCTAGGAGACTGTCTTACAGGTAATAACACCTGCAGAGGAACAGCTAGGAGACTGTCTTACAGGTAATAACACCTGCAGAGGAACAGCTAGGAGACTGTCTTACAGGTAATAACACCTGCTGCAGAGGAACAGCTAGGAGACTGTCTTACAGGTAATAACACCTGCTGCAGAGGAACAGCTAGGAGACTGTCTTACAGGTAATAACACCTGCAGAGGAACAGCTAGGAGACTGTCTTACAGGTAATAACACCTGCAGAGGAACAGCTAGGAGACTGTCTTACAGGTAATAACACCTGCAGAGGAACAGATAGGAGACTGTCTTACAGGTAATAACACCTGCAGAGGAACAGCTAGGAGACTGTCTTACAGGTAATAACACCTGCAGAGGAACAGATAGGAGACTGTCTTACAGGTAATAACACCTGCTGCAGAGGAACAGCTAGGAGACTGTCTTACAGGTAATAACACCTGCAGAGGAACAGCTAGGAGACTGTCTTACAGGTAATAACACCTGCAGAGGAACAGCTAGGAGACTGTCTTACAGGTAATAACACCTGCAGAGGAACAGCTAGGAGACTGTCTTAGTTACAGGTAATAACACCTGCAGAGGAACAGCTAGGAGACTGTCTTACAGGTAATAACACCTGCAGAGGAACAGCTAGGAGACTGTCTTAGTTACAGGTAATAACACCTGCAGAGGAACAGCTAGGAGACTGTCTTACAGGTAATAACACCTGTAGAGGAACAGATAGGAGACTGTCTTACAGGTAATAACACCTGCAGAGGAACAGCTAGGATACTGTCTTACAGGTAATAACACCTGCAGAGGAACAGCTAGGAGACTGTCTTACAGGTAATAACACCTGCAGAGGAACAGCTAGGAGACGGTCTTACAGGTAATAACACCTGCAGAGGAACAGCTAGGAGACTGTCTTAGTTACAGGTAATAACACCTACAGAGGAACAGCTAGGAGACTGTCTTACAGGTAATAACACCTGCAGAGGAACAGCTAGGAGACTGTCTTACAGGTAATAACACCTGCAGAGGAACAGCTAGGAGGCTGTCTTACAGGTAATAACACCTGCTGCAGAGGAACAGCTAGGATACTGTCTTACAGGTAATAACACCTGCTGCAGAGGAACAGCTAGGAGACTGTCTTACAGGTAATAACACCTGCAGAGGAACAGCTAGGAGGCTGTCTTACAGGTAATAACACCTGCTGCAGAGGAACAGCTAGGATACTGTCTTACAGGTAATAACACCTGCTGCAGAGGAACAGCTAGGAGACTGTCTTACAGGTAATAACACCTGCAGAGGAACAGCTAGGAGACTGTCTTACAGGTAATAACACCTGCAGAGGAACAGCTAGGAGACTGTCTTACAGGTAATAACACCTGCAGAGGAACAGCTAGGAGACTGTCTTACAGGTAATAACACCTGCAGAGGAACAGCTAGGAGACTGTCTTACAGGTAATAACACCTGTAGAGGAACAGCTAGGAGACTGTCTTACAGGTAATAACACCTGCAGAGGAACAGCTAGGAGGCTGTCTTACAGGTAATAACACCTGCAGAGGAACAGCTAGGAGACTGTCTTACAGGTAATAACACCTGCAGAGGAACAGCTAGGAGGCTGTCTTACAGGTAATAACACCTGCAGAGGAACAGCTAGGAGACTGTCTTACAGGTAATAACACCTGCAGAGGAACAGCTAGGAGACTGTCTTACAGGTGATAACACCTGCAGAGGAACAGCTAGGAGACTGTCTTACAGGTAATAACACCTGCAGAGGAACAGCTAGGAGACTGTCTTACAGGTAATAACACCTACAGAGGAACAGCTAGGAGACTGTCTTACAGGTAATAACACCTGCAGAGGAACAGCTAGGAGACTGTCTTACAGGTAATAACACCTGCAGAGGAACAGCTAGGAGACTGTCTTACAGGTAATAACACCTGCAGAGGAACAGCTAGGAGACTGTCTTACAGGTAATAACACCTGCAGAGGAACAGCTAGGAGACTGTCTTACAGGTAATAACACCTGCAGAGGAACAGCTAGGAGACTGTCTTACAGGTAATAACACCTGCAGAGGAACAGCTAGGAGACTGTCTTACAGGTAATAACACCTGCAGAGGAACAGCTAGGAGACTGTCTTACAGGTAATAACACCTGCAGAGGAACAGCTAGGAGACTGTCTTACAGGTAATAACACCTGCAGAGGAACAGATGGGAGACTGTCTTACAGGTAATAACACCTGCAGAGGAACAGCTAGGAGACTGTCTTACAGGTAATAACACCTGCAGAGGAACAGCTAGGAGACTGTCTTACAGGTAATAACACCTGCAGAGGAACAGCTAGGAGACTGTCTTACAGGTAATAACACCTGCAGAGGAACAGCTAGGAGACTGTCTTACAGGTAATAACACCTGCAGAGGAACAGCTAGGAGACTGTCTTACAGGTAATAACACCTGCAGAGGAACAGCTAGGAGACTGTCTTACAGGTAATAACACCTGCAGAGGAACAGCTAGGAGACTGTCTTACAGGTAATAACACCTGCTGCAGAGGAACAGCTAGGAGACTGTCTTACAGGTAATAACACCTGCAGAGGAACAGCTAGGAGACTGTCTTACAGGTAATAACACCTGTAGAGGAACAGCTAGGAGACTGTCTTATAGGTAATAACACCTGTAGAGGAACAGCTAGGAGACTGTCTTACAGGTAATAACACCTGTTGCAGAGGAACAGCTAGGAGACTGTCTTACAGGTAATAACACCTGCAGAGGAACAGCTAGGAGACTGTCTTACAGGTAATAACACCTGCAGAGGAACAGCTAGGAGACTGTCTTACAGGTAATAACACCTGCAGAGGAACAGCTAGGAGACTGTCTTACAGGTAATAACACCTGCAGAGGAACAGCTAGGAGACTGTCTTACAGGTAATAACACCTGCAGAGGAACAGCTAGGAGACTGTCTTACAGGTAATAACACCTGCTGAGGAACAGCTAGGAGACTGTCTTACAGGTAATAACACCTGCTGAGGAACAGCTAGGAGACTGTCTTACAGGTAATAACACCTACAGAGGAACAGCTAGGAGACTGTCTTACAGGTAATAACACCTGCAGAGGAACAGCTAGGAGACTGTCTTACAGGTAATAACACCTGCAGAGGAACAGCTAGGAGACTGTCTTACAGGTAATAACTAGAGATGTTCCGATACCATTTTTCCCTTTCCGATCCGATTCCGATACCTAAGCTTTGGGTATCGGCCGATACCGATATTTATCCGATACCAGTGCATTAAAAAAAAATTAAAAAAAAATTATATAAATTATACTTTTTTTTTTTTTTTTTTTTTTTTTTTTCAGATACTGTTATACTGTTTTTTAGTAATAACTAGAACGTATGGTATTTATTCAACAACAGGTGATTGTATAGATTTGTATTAGTATCATTAATCAATGAGTATGGGCTGCAGCACTGCAGATATACCCTACTCCAATGATCCACACGGACATTAAACGGTGTTGCACTCGCTACTCAGTGGCTCTGCAGATATACCCTATTCAGTCTGTAAACTAGTGGCAGATAGAACGTTCATGTTGTGGTTTTTGATGCAAAATAAATATTCAACATTCTCTTTTGAAACTCCGCCTCAGACTCTTATCCTTTGGCACTTGCTGTACTTTGCTTGCAGGTCTGCAGCCATTATTGCTGGATTATGTGAATAGCACCAACTTTAGACACGGTAACGTTATCAAGCTAAGCTAACTGACCTAGCTCGCCTTCCCGCATCGACATTAAGATAACGTTAGTAATAGTCAGCTAACGCTAGTCCGTAGCTACTTAACTTAAATACAATTCACCGTGGGTGCATTATTGTTGATAGACGGTCACGCACAGTGTTAGGTCCTGGAGAAAGGACAGGCGATCATCTGATTTGATGTAACGTTAAAAGCGGATGTTGTTCCAACTAGCTATCTTTCCAGCTAATGCTATCATAACACCAGCCAAACACATCCCGATTCCCGTCCGAGCTCCCCGTCACACCGCACTGTCGGGGACAATGGAATTTAAGAAAGTGTATCTGCTGTTAAAATGACACAGCATCACACTTTAAAACATGTTCATTTTATAATCCTCACTCTCCGCAGGACTCGGCAGGAGATAAATTACATCATGGGATCGGAGGCTAGAATTTACGTGTACTCGCCGATACCGATACTAGCATTTTAGGCAGTATCGGCGGCATTTCCGATACTAGTATCGGTATCGGAACAACTCTAGTAATAACACCTGCAGAGGAACAGCTAGGAGACTGTCTTACAGGTAATAACACCTGTAGAGGAACAGCTAGGAGACTGTCTTACAGGTAATAACACCTGTAGAGGAACAGCTAGGAGACTGTCTTACAGGTAATAACACCTGCAGAGGAACAGCTAGGAGACTGTCTTACAGGTAATAACACCTGCAGAGGAACAGCTAGGAGACTGTCTTACAGGTAATAACACCTGCAGAGGAACAGCTAGGAGACTGTCTTACAGGTAATAACACCTGTTGCAGAGGAACAGCTAGGAGACTGTCTTACAGGTAATAACACCTGCAGAGGAACAGCTAGGAGACTGTCTTACAGGCAATAACACCTGCAGAGGAACAGCTAGGAGACTGTCTTACAGGTAATAACACCTGCAGAGGAACAGCTAGGAGACTGTCTTACAGGTAATAACACCTGCAGAGGAACAGCTAGGAGACTGTCTTACAGGTAATAACACCTGCAGAGGAACAGCTAGGAGACTGTCTTACAGGTAATAACACCTGCAGAGGAACAGCTAGGAGACTGTCTTACAGGTAATAACACCTGCAGAGGAACAGATAGGAGACTGTCTTACAGGTAATAACACCTGCAGAGGAACAGATAGGAGACTGTCTTACAGGTAATAACACCTGCAGAGGAACAGCTAGCAGACTGTCTTACAGGTAATAACACCTGCAGAGGAACAGCTAGCAGACTGTCTTACAGGTAATAACACCTGTAGAGGAACAGCTAGGAGACTGTCTTACAGGTAATAACACCTGCAGAGGAACAGCTAGGAGACTGTCTTACAGGTAATAACACCTGCAGAGGAACAGCTAGGAGACTGTCTTACAGGTAATAACACCTGCAGAGGAACAGCTAGGAGACTGTCTTACAGGTAATAACACCTGCAGAGGAACAGCTAGGAGACTGTCTTACAGGTAATAACACCTGCAGAGGAACAGCTAGGAGACTGTCTTACAGGTAATAACACCTGCAGAGGAACAGCTAGGAGACTGTCTTACAGGTAATAACACCTACAGAGGAACAGCTAGGAGACTGTCTTACAGGTAATAACACCTGTTGCAGAGGAACAGCTAGGAGACTGTCTTACAGGTAATAACACCTGTTGCAGAGGAACAGCTAGGAGACTGTCTTACAGGTAATAACACCTGCAGAGGAACAGCTAGGAGACTGTCTTACAGGTAATAACACCTGCAGAGGAACAGCTAGGAGACTGTCTTACAGGTAATAACACCTGCAGAGGAACAGCTAGGAGACTGTCTTACAGGTAATAACACCTGCAGAGGAACAGATAGGAGACTGTCTTACAGGTAATAACACCTGCAGAGGAACAGCTAGGAGACTCTTACAGGTAATAACACCTGCAGAGGAACAGCTAGGAGACTGTCTTACAGGTAATAACACCTGTTGCAGAGGAACAGCTAGGAGACTGTCTTACAGGTAATAACACCTGCAGAGGAACAGCTAGGAGACTGTCTTACAGGTAATAACACCTGCAGAGGAACAGCTAGGAGACTGTCTTACAGGTAATAACACCTGTTGCAGAGGAACAGCTAGGAGACTGTCTTACAGGTAATAACACCTGCAGAGGAACAGCTAGGAGACTGTCTTACAGGTAATAACACCTGCAGAGGAACAGCTAGGAGACTGTCTTACAGGTAATAACACCTGCAGAGGAACAGCTAGGAGACTGTCTTACAGGTAATAACACCTGCAGAGGAACAGCTAGGAGACTGTCTTACAGGTAATAACACCTGCAGAGGAACAGCTAGGAGACTGTCTTACAGGTAATAACACCTGCAGAGGAACAGCTAGGAGACTGTCTTACAGGTAATAACACCTGCAGAGGAACAGCTAGGAGACTGTCTTACAGGTAATAACACCTGCAGAGGAACAGCTAGGAGACTGTCTTACAGGTAATAACACCTGCAGAGGAACAGCTAGGAGGCTGTCTTACAGGTAATAACACCTGCAGAGGAACAGCTAGGAGGCTGTCTTACAGGTAATAACACCTGCAGAGGAACAGCTAGGAGACTGTCTTACAGGTAATAACACCTGCAGAGGAACAGCTAGGAGACTGTCTTACAGGTAATAACACCTGCAGAGGAACAGCTAGGAGACTGTCTTACAGGTAATAACACCTGCAGAGGAACAGCTAGGAGACTGTCTTACAGGTAATAACACCTGCAGAGGAACAGCTAGGAGACTGTCTTACAGGTAATAACACCTGCAGAGGAACAGCTAGGAGACTGTCTTACAGGTAATAACACCTGCAGAGGAACAGCTAGGAGACTGTCTTACAGGTAATAACACCTGCAGAGGAACAGCTAGGAGACTGTCTTACAGGTAATAACACCTGCAGAGGAACAGCTAGGAGACTGTCTTACAGGTAATAACACCTGCAGAGGAACAGCTAGGAGACTGTCTTACAGGTGATAACACCTGCAGAGGAACAGCTAGGAGACTGTCTTACAGGTGATAACACCTGCAGAGGAACAGCTAGGAGGCTGTCTTACAGGTAATAACACCTGCAGAGGAACAGCTAGGAGACTGTCTTACAGGTAATAACACCTGCAGAGGAACAGCTAGGAGACTGTCTTACAGGTAATAACACCTGCAGAGGTACAGCTAGGAGACTGTCTTACAGGTAATAACACCTGCAGAGGAACAGCTAGGAGACTGTCTTACAGGTAATAACACCTGCAGAGGAACAGCTAGGAGGCTGTCTTACAGGTAATAACACCTGCAGAGGAACAGCTAGGAGGCTGTCTTACAGGTAATAACACCTGCAGAGGAACAGCTAGGAGACTGTCTTACAGGTAATAACACCTGCAGAGGAACAGCTAGGAGACTGTCTTACAGGTAATAACACCTGCAGAGGAACAGCTAGGAGACTGTCTTACAGGTAATAACACCTGCTGCAGAGGAACAGCTAGGAGACTGTCTTACAGGTAATAACACCTGCTGCAGAGGAACAGCTAGGAGACTGTCTTACAGGTAATAACACCTGCAGAGGAACAGCTAGGAGACTGTCTTACAGGTAATAACACCTGCAGAGGAACAGATAGGAGACTGTCTTACAGGTAATAACACCTGCAGAGGAACAGCTAGGAGACTGTCTTACAGGTAATAACACCTGCAGAGGAACAGATAGGAGACTGTCTTACAGGTAATAACACCTGCTGCAGAGGAACAGCTAGGAGACTGTCTTACAGGTAATAACACCTGCAGAGGAACAGCTAGGAGACTGTCTTACAGGTAATAACACCTGCAGAGGAACAGCTAGGAGACTGTCTTACAGGTAATAACACCTGCAGAGGAACAGCTAGGAGACTGTCTTAGTTACAGGTAATAACACCTGCAGAGGAACAGCTAGGAGACTGTCTTACAGGTAATAACACCTGCAGAGGAACAGCTAGGAGACTGTCTTAGTTACAGGTAATAACACCTGCAGAGGAACAGCTAGGAGACTGTCTTACAGGTAATAACACCTGTAGAGGAACAGATAGGAGACTGTCTTACAGGTAATAACACCTGCAGAGGAACAGCTAGGATACTGTCTTACAGGTAATAACACCTGCAGAGGAACAGCTAGGAGACTGTCTTACAGGTAATAACACCTGCAGAGGAACAGCTAGGAGACGGTCTTACAGGTAATAACACCTGCAGAGGAACAGCTAGGAGACTGTCTTAGTTACAGGTAATAACACCTACAGAGGAACAGCTAGGAGACTGTCTTACAGGTAATAACACCTGCAGAGGAACAGCTAGGAGACTGTCTTACAGGTAATAACACCTGCAGAGGAACAGCTAGGAGGCTGTCTTACAGGTAATAACACCTGCTGCAGAGGAACAGCTAGGATACTGTCTTACAGGTAATAACACCTGCAGAGGAACAGCTAGGAGACTGTCTTACAGGTAATAACACCTGCTGCAGAGGAACAGCTAGGAGACTGTCTTACAGGTAATAACACCTGCAGAGGAACAGCTAGGAGGCTGTCTTACAGGTAATAACACCTGCTGCAGAGGAACAGCTAGGAGACTGTCTTACAGGTAATAACACCTGCTGCAGAGGAACAGCTAGGAGACTGTCTTACAGGTAATAACACCTGCAGAGGAACAGCTAGGAGACTGTCTTACAGGTAATAACACCTGCAGAGGAACAGCTAGGAGACTGTCTTACAGGTAATAACACCTGCAGAGGAACAGCTAGGAGACTGTCTTACAGGTAATAACACCTGCAGAGGAACAGCTAGGAGGCTGTCTTACAGGTAATAACACCTGCTGCAGAGGAACAGCTAGGATACTGTCTTACAGGTAATAACACCTGCTGCAGAGGAACAGCTAGGAGACTGTCTTACAGGTAATAACACCTGCAGAGGAACAGCTAGGAGGCTGTCTTACAGGTAATAACACCTGCTGCAGAGGAACAGCTAGGATACTGTCTTACAGGTAATAACACCTGCTGCAGAGGAACAGCTAGGAGACTGTCTTACAGGTAATAACACCTGCAGAGGAACAGCTAGGAGACTGTCTTACAGGTAATAACACCTGCAGAGGAACAGCTAGGAGACTGTCTTACAGGTAATAACACCTGCAGAGGAACAGCTAGGAGACTGTCTTACAGGTAATAACACCTGCAGAGGAACAGCTAGGAGACTGTCTTACAGGTAATAACACCTGTAGAGGAACAGCTAGGAGACTGTCTTACAGGTAATAACACCTGCAGAGGAACAGCTAGGAGGCTGTCTTACAGGTAATAACACCTGCAGAGGAACAGCTAGGAGACTGTCTTACAGGTAATAACACCTGCAGAGGAACAGCTAGGAGGCTGTCTTACAGGTAATAACACCTGCAGAGGAACAGCTAGGAGACTGTCTTACAGGTAATAACACCTGCAGAGGAACAGCTAGGAGACTGTCTTACAGGTGATAACACCTGCAGAGGAACAGCTAGGAGACTGTCTTACAGGTAATAACACCTGCAGAGGAACAGCTAGGAGACTGTCTTACAGGTAATAACACCTACAGAGGAACAGCTAGGAGACTGTCTTACAGGTAATAACACCTGCAGAGGAACAGCTAGGAGACTGTCTTACAGGTAATAACACCTGCAGAGGAACAGCTAGGAGACTGTCTTACAGGTAATAACACCTGCAGAGGAACAGCTAGGAGACTGTCTTACAGGTAATAACACCTGCAGAGGAACAGCTAGGAGACTGTCTTACAGGTAATAACACCTGCAGAGGAACAGCTAGGAGACTGTCTTACAGGTAATAACACCTGCAGAGGAACAGCTAGGAGACTGTCTTACAGGTAATAACACCTGCAGAGGAACAGCTAGGAGACTGTCTTACAGGTAATAACACCTGCAGAGGAACAGCTAGGAGACTGTCTTACAGGTAATAACACCTGCAGAGGAACAGCTAGGAGACTGTCTTACAGGTAATAACACCTGCAGAGGAACAGATGGGAGACTGTCTTACAGGTAATAACACCTGCAGAGGAACAGCTAGGAGACTGTCTTACAGGTAATAACACCTGCAGAGGAACAGCTAGGAGACTGTCTTACAGGTAATAACACCTGCAGAGGAACAGCTAGGAGACTGTCTTACAGGTAATAACACCTGCAGAGGAACAGCTAGGAGACTGTCTTACAGGTAATAACACCTGCAGAGGAACAGCTAGGAGACTGTCTTACAGGTAATAACACCTGCAGAGGAACAGCTAGGAGACTGTCTTACAGGTAATAACACCTGCAGAGGAACAGCTAGGAGACTGTCTTACAGGTAATAACACCTGCTGCAGAGGAACAGCTAGGAGACTGTCTTACAGGTAATAACACCTGCAGAGGAACAGCTAGGAGACTGTCTTACAGGTAATAACACCTGTAGAGGAACAGCTAGGAGACTGTCTTATAGGTAATAACACCTGTAGAGGAACAGCTAGGAGACTGTCTTACAGGTAATAACACCTGTTGCAGAGGAACAGCTAGGAGACTGTCTTACAGGTAATAACACCTGCAGAGGAACAGCTAGGAGACTGTCTTACAGGTAATAACACCTGCAGAGGAACAGCTAGGAGACTGTCTTACAGGTAATAACACCTGCAGAGGAACAGCTAGGAGACTGTCTTACAGGTAATAACACCTGCAGAGGAACAGCTAGGAGACTGTCTTACAGGTAATAACACCTGCAGAGGAACAGCTAGGAGACTGTCTTACAGGTAATAACACCTGCTGAGGAACAGCTAGGAGACTGTCTTACAGGTAATAACACCTGCTGAGGAACAGCTAGGAGACTGTCTTACAGGTAATAACACCTACAGAGGAACAGCTAGGAGACTGTCTTACAGGTAATAACACCTGCAGAGGAACAGCTAGGAGACTGTCTTACAGGTAATAACACCTGCAGAGGAACAGCTAGGAGACTGTCTTACAGGTAATAACTAGAGATGTTCCGATACCATTTTTCCCTTTCCGATCCGATTCCGATACCTAAGCTTTGGGTATCGGTCGATACCAATATTTATCCGATACCAGTGCATTAAAAAAAAATTAAAAAAAAATTATATAAATTATACTTTTTTTTTTTTTTTTTTTTTTTTTCAGATACTGTTATACTGTTTTTTAGTAATAACTAGAACGTATGGTATTTATTCAACAACAGGTGATTGTATAGATTTGTATTAGTATCATTAATCAATGAGTATGGGCTGCAGCACTGCAGATATACCCTACTCCAATGATCCACACGGACATTAAACGGTGTTGCACTCGCTACTCAGTGGCTCTGCAGATATACCCTATTCAGTCTGTAAACTAGTGGCAGATAGAACGTTCATGTTGTGGTTTTTGATGCAAAATAAATATTCAACATTCTCTTTTGA